>NC_056726.1:1936298072-1936303072 GCF_019279795.1 Protopterus annectens
TGACACTTCCTGTGCTTAACCATGTATAGGGAGTGTACTATGTGCATCCAACATAGTTACACCTCCAGCACCATCCTCAACACTGGCACAGTCACAAGGTAAGTCACTCTCCCTAGCAATTGCTGAATGGAGTAGTATGTTTTCTTACTTGTATCTATGGTATGGATGTGAGCATGCAAGGGAAACGAGTGGCTGAATGGGATGCCAGCAGATAGTAGACACCGATGGTGGCAACATGAAATCTGTAACAAATATTGTTGTCACCATAGTAGCCAGTACTAAACAATGTGATGAAACCCACTGCAGGAAATGTGGTGGGCCAAATGTGTGTCCATAGGACACACACATGCCAGTCAGGGAGGCTCACATACCCAACAACAGTCACAGGTAGAAGGACAGGAGTAGACAAACACAAAGAAAGGCTGTGCTAAGGCCTCTGATTGATGGCTATGGAGAACAGCCCCCCTCCAGACCTATACAGACAGACTACAACAGGTCAGGCAGGGGAATGTTAGTTCAGAAGGGTAAGAAGTCTGAAACTGAAATGTAGGTCAATAAAACTTAAGAACTGTAGTACACTGATATGCCTCTAGTCGGCATGATAGGTTGCATGATAGGTCAGAATACAGAACAAAATGGAGTACCTGAAATACCAGTACAGTCATAGCAAATGTGTACAGTTGTCAGGTGTGCCCACCCACAATCCTATGTAGAAATGTTGTAACATGTATGTGTAGATATAATAACAGTGGAGCACAGATTACCTGCACTGGCCAAAGTAGCAGGATAGATTGTAGCATGTGTACAATATGCAGGGCTGCGTGTGTTAGGTTGGTGTGTCTCATATATTGTGTGAGCATGGTCAGCATGTAGGCATGGTGAGGTTTGTCCTGGTGGCCATTGGCCAGTACTGCTGATGACAGGGCCAAGTTCTCACAACTGCAGTGCCAAACACAATACATCCCAGCAAAACACATTCCAGCAGTAAGCCATAGTAATTATTTGGATGTAATATCTGTCACCATCTGAAAGATGGACATGGCATGAATGTGGGCCCAGACATACAAACAGTACACAGGTGGATATACCACAGAAAGACAGTGCATAATATGTTACTGTCAAATGGACACACCTTTGGAAAAGTACATACAGGTTAGCAGCACATTAGCTGGGTTTGTAGTATGGAATACCGATGTCATCTGGCCAAACACTGGCAGACCACAAAGGTCACAGGTATGAAGTATTGAGAAACTGCTGATATCCCTGCACAAGCCAGCATGAGTGGAATGCCCCATGTATATCCATGAGTCAGATGCAAGTAGCGTAAATAGCACACATGCACGCAGATCACCCCACCATCACCCACAGGTACCTTACAGGTTTTATCCCTGCTGTTGGGAATGAGTACAATATGACCCCCAACTCTATATGGAAATAGCCACAGAATGCAGCATGCTGAAAATATGTCCCATGTGGGTGTATCCCTAGCTGTAAGCAGCACCCTGCCAGCATCTACACCACTGCACCACTGGATCAATAATGACAGAAACTATTGACATTAACACCTTGCACACCTACCCTGTCACCCCAGGGGAATATAGTGGCTTGCAGTCTGGGACTGTAGGAGTGACACAATGCAATGGCCTGCCACAGCTGGTCTGCATCCCTACCAAATGCCCTACAGTCCTCTGCCAAAGGTCTGTGTCTCACCCGCACTGCCAATGTATGTTATTGTCATGGACTCCCAAATAACAAAATAACACAGTCCACAGAACCAAAATGCAAGGCCATGTCGACAAATCCCAGTAACATGTCCACAATGTCCTATTGCATGAACTGTGGACCAACACCAAATTACTGCAGGGATGAAGTGATAACTAATGGGAACTTATCAGATAATGTTTGCATAATGTTTGGAAAAGGATAGAATAATAGATGGGGGGGGGGTAGGACCATGGACGCCATGGAATGTGTGAAGTCTGAAACTCAGCCGTGTGCACATACTATCCCTGCCTGTAAACACAGGAATGGGTGGCTACAAACCTGCTTGTAAACCACAACATGATGGGGTAATGTCCAGAAATATGACCCTTGCCTCTGGGCAACCTGTATGAATCTGTACAGCTGTGAGGTATGGCCACAGCAGGATATGGCCATACTGTCACGTTGATGGATGTACAAGCATGGGATCCTCAGCCAACACTGTACCAAGGAGCTGAACCATTTGCACAGACCCATCAGCAAGTGTCTGCAGCTTCCCCTCCAGAATGGCATAACTGCTCAAGAATATGTAGGCTGCAGACCACAATACTGGACACAGCTGCATTGACCCTGTGTTCCCCAGGAAATTACTGCAAGCAAATATGCATACCTGACAGTAGTTGATGACATAAAACATCACAGTGTAAAACAGTACATATATCTAAATATCTCTGCTAAAACCAAAACCATGTAGCAGAAGCAGCACAGACACAATTACCTACAGTAACTCACTATCCTTTGTCCATTTTGATCCGATATTGTCAACCAATCTTCAGATATCCCACAGAAACAGGTTGCTAGCTGTAGGTGTAGAACACAAAATCCTATGCTGGAGTACAACCTACCTGGAATGGATTCACACATTCAGTACAGAAGGTCATACTGGGCATGCTCCCACACTTAGAGAAACAAATCCCATGTCTGACAACAAAATATTAAAAGGTCATAGTGGGCATGCTCCCACACTTACAGAAATGAAGCCCATGTCTGGCAACAACAGTGGACTATACATATCTGACAGTCACAGATGTTTGTGCACACACTCCACATTGCACACCAGTCATGCTTTGCACACACATTGGATAGGAATGTACACACATATCCAAGGACAACATACTATAATAGGCCAAAATTACACATGCATAGATGTGTGGAAGAGAGTGACAGACAGTGACAAAGAGCCTTCCATCATGAGACCTGTCCTACCCAGCACACATCCAATTGGCTATAACCACATGATGTGCAAATGTCAATCACTGTAGACATTTGCCCCTGGTATCCCTCAGCACTATAGTGTCTGTGGTGCTTGTGATAACTGTGAAACATGACTGTACAAGTCAGTATTTATCTAGCAGTTGTATACAAGTACTTGTGAAATATAAACTTATGTGTGTCTGAGTGTTGTGTGTCTGCTTCCAGATGAATGGTTTATGGCCCATGCACACACACTGCACTCCGCATTGCCCTACTATGGCAAGCCTGCTGATGTCATTCACCTTGAAATACACCTTTGGTGAAAGAGTAACCCTATAAGCTCCATGGCACATGCTATAATTGTGTAATGCTATAGTGTAATGTACTAGTTAGGCAGGAGTTCTAAATCCAGGCATGGTAAATGTGTGTGTGTGTGTGTGTGTGTGTGTGTGTGTGTGTGTGTGTGTGTGTGTGTGTGTGTGTGTGTAGGGATCAATGCTTTTGAGGCCATTCACACTCACTACAATATCCATTGCCCTACTTTGGCAGGGCTGCTGATGTCATTCACTTTGAAATACACCTTTGGGGAAGGAGTAGCCCAGTTAGATAGGAATTCTATTCCCAGACATGGCAACGGTACAACTGTGTGTGTTTGTGTAGAGTTCAATGTTTTTGAGGCCATTCACACTCACTACAATGTCCATTGCCCTACTTTGGCAGGGCTGCTGATGTCATTCACTTTGAAATACACCTTTGGGGAAAGAGTAACCCAGTAAGCTCCAAGGTATATGCTATTACCGTGCAATGCTGTAGTGTGATGTACTTGTTAGGTTAGAGTTCTAATCCCAGACATGGTAACTGTAAAACTTTGTGTGTTTGTTTGTCTGTGCAGATATCAATGCTTTTGAGGCCATTCACAGTCACTACAATTTCCATTGTCCTACTTTGGCAAGCCTGCTGATGTCATTCACTTTGAAATACACCTTTGGGAAAAGAGCAACCCAGTAAGCTCCATGATGCATGCTATAACTGCAGGGGGGAGGGTGGCTTAATGGCTAAGGTGTTTGCCTTACGAACACAAGGTGCAGGGTTTGAGTCTCACAATGGAAAATTGTCTAGGCTTAAAATGGCTCGCAAGGGCAGTTAGCTTAGTACTAAGCTATGAACCTATGAACCTATGATGCTGTAGTGTGATGTAGGAGTTCCAATCCCAGACATTGCAATGACGAGACTCGGTGTGTGTGTGTGTGTGTGTGTGTGTGTGTGTGTGTGTGTGTGTGTGTGTGTGTGTGTGTGTGTGTGTGTGTGTGTGTGTGTGTGTGTGTGTGTGTGTGTGTGTGTGTGTCATTAGTATCCTGTGTGAAGATAGCTGTGAGTGTGTAAGAGTGTAATAACAGGACACATTGTGGAGCAGTTTTTGCAAATTTCTTATATGATGGGCCTATTATATGTCACAATGTCCACCTTACAAGGATAGCAGATGTCAAACAGCTGAAAGGCTGAGATAGACAATCCATACCCCTACATGTGACATCATGGTTTGGAGAACAATATAGGCAACCCTTGTATTACCCAGAGAACACTCTCCACCCATGTCTCATACACAAACACACTTGGCTAGGCAACAACCACTATGCTGGTAGTTCACTGCATATTGCCCACAGATAGTAACCATGGTGTGAGTGCAGTGGACTACAGAGGACATGACACCCTGTCCCATCCCTACAATAGGCAAATCATTGCATACAGTGCTCCTTCACTATGTTCCCCACTGGACGCCCACAACAAATGTAGAGTCAGAAAATGTAACCCACAAAGGACATACCATGCCTTATACACATGCCCTGTATGGACAGATGCCACTGACACCAGTGAATACCTGTATCATGCTGTCAATGTAGGTGCAGGGTCAGCCTGGTTTCCATTGCCAGTTCTCACCACATGAGGTCAGGAATGGCACATCTGATGATAACAATCTGTCTACACAACATGCCCCAGACACCCCAGGTACACTTCCACACATCACAGAACATGCATGTGGGATG
>NC_056726.1:1936308072-1936445572 GCF_019279795.1 Protopterus annectens
ACCCACCACACCCCCATTGCCATAGTTAGATGTGGCTGCTGCTGTACTGGACATTACATGTACCTTGTTACACTCTTCTCCCTAAGGGCTACTGGGCCTTGCAGTACCAACACAACACTGTTGTACAAATGGGTTGATAGGCATGGGATACCCACTGAGTTCTGGCAAGTGAGAGTATGTGTGCATGTGTGTATATATGTAGGGTACAGCATTCCGAGGCCACATACTCCTATTGCAATATACATTGCCACACAGTATTAGGGATAGTGATGTTTCTGACCATAGGAGAGGCATGACAATGCATCACCCTACTATGCATGTGGCATGTGCATTAGATGCATATCCTTGTAGTAGCACTCTTGGGATGGACAAGGGATTGTATTGCAGTCCTGGTTAATGTGTGATGGTGAGCATGTGAGAGTGCTATCATGGGTTCCAGTGCATACAATATCCACAGTGGGGTGTGGGTGCTAGGTATACTGCCATTACACCATGGTACCCCCGGTACATGTCCCATGTACCAATGTATGGTGACCACTGTCATTATCAACCATACAGGTAACTGATAACACTATCCAGCCCAGTTATGCATGTGCTGTGTGCAACCTACGTGTAACATAATGGACACACTGAAAAGGTAGTTAGCACCGATAGGCACAGGTCTCTCAGATGTGTGTCTGGCTGCTATGTGTTTGTCAACATTTATATGACGGCATGCCATGCTATGTATTGTCCATAAACTACCATTGCATCCCCTATTGCCATAATGTACATGCCTGGGGATGTTCTGCATGTAACATGTCACATGGAACAGACCTCATCCTAAAAGCTGTGTGGTGTGTGCAATTAAAGCCACACATATCAGTAGCAGTGCCTACCTAGATAGGGGTCTATTCCCAGTGTTGCCAAGTAAGACTGTGTGTGTATGTGGAGGGATCTACTTCAGTTTGCAGAATATACATGTCACAGGGGGGGGTCATCTGTCCAAGAACTACCTGGCATATGCTAACATGTCCTAGGTATCATCCTGTGGACATATATTCCATCACAACTAGTGTTAGATGTGTAAATGACCTCTTCCCCACTGTATAGGTGTGCAGCGATACTGTCTCTCCCAGTCAATCTATTCACTCTGTATCACCTTTAACCAGAATGTAAATTGAATGTTTATTTCTTGCTAGTACAGTCCCTTTTAATTCCTGCAAGCAATATATTGTATCCAACTATGTATTTTTTATAATCTATATATTTTTTTTTACCACATGTAATTTCTCACTGCTTTTTGCCCTGTATTTAATTATTTTCTCTGTCTTTATGCAGAGCTTTTCTCCCCAGGCCTCTGCTTAAAATTGACAAACTCTACTGAGTCAGACTTTCCTGATTATCAAATGTCAAATAAATAAATACGCCTCCTGATAAATCCACATCATCTGTAAGTAAATCCTTTATTGCCTAAAGACAGTGATGAACTATTGCTAATTAATTTCTTCCCAAGTAATACATTAGGACTATAGTCTACAGGTTGAAAGAATGAGAATATTTTGGTTATGTCTAATATTTTTATTACAAACAGAACACACTGAGTGTTGTAACATAATAAGTATATTTGTTAATGTGAATGCCAATCAACAGTAGACAGGTTAATTGCTTTCATTCCATCCATAAGGTTCTTCATCAGAACCTGCAGACAAATTTAAAGTAACCATATTTAAATATTTAAACATTACAAAAATGAGATAATCCCAGTTCCACAAGTTGAAAACTTTAACCAATTCACATTAAAAATATATGCAAAAATGTGGATACAAAACATGACCCTGGGAACTACCGACCAATAAGCCTGACCAGTCTGATCTGTAAGGCTATGGAGCGAATCATTATGGCACTCATAAATGGAGAGATTGGGAACCTCCAGTCGCTGGACCCCACACAGTCCGGCTTCATCAAGGGCAGATCATGCCTCCTGAACCTGGTGGATTTCTTTGAGACAGTTACTCAGGCTATAGATAAAGGAAAGGAGGTACTTACGGCTTAACTTGACCTGCTAAAGCATTTGACACCATTCCCCATTCAGGTATTATTGATTCATAGGTTCATAGATTGGTACTAGGCTATCAGCCCTAGGGCCTATACAAGCCTAGCCATAACAATTCCCTGGCTATTTCTTCCCACATTATTTACTTTCCTGGACAACTGTCTAGCAGGGCGACTGACATGATCCCTGGGGTGAATTTCCTTTCTCCCATCCAATCGTCAAGGTTCCTCTTGAAGAGGTCCAAAGAGGCACTCTGCTTGACATGTATGGACAATCTATTCCAGAGTCTGGGGAGTCTCTGGGTCAGGAACCTATCCCTACAGCATGTTTTGTTTATTGTGATGACAACTTTTAGATCCCTGGAGCGTGTAGCTCTGAGGGATTGGGATTTCTTTAAGTGTAGCATGTCCAACAGCTCTGGGTTTGACATGGCCTTGTATGTTAAGCAGAGATCACCTCTGAGTAGATGATAGGCGACAGAGTATAGCTGGAGTTTTTTAAGGCGGTCAGCGTAGGACATCTGCTTTAGGCCTGTGATTCTTTTAGTGAGGTATTTCTGAGGCCTTTCCAGTTGTTGCAGATGTCTTGAGAGGTACATACCAAATGGGGCGTTGTATTCTATAATGGGTCTAATGAGGGATGATTACAGTGGGACAATGACCTCCTTTTTTCTGGATGAAAAGCCCTTCGTGATGAGGTGTGCCACATAGAATGAGCTTGATAAGCTCATCAGCCTGGGCATAAACCCTTATGTCACAAGATGGATCACAAACTGGCTCTCAGACAGATCCGATAAAGTAAGAGTAGCGGGATCTATGTCCGAATCCAGACCAGTAATGAGTGGTGTGCCTCAGGGCTCTGTCCTGGGGCCCCTCCTGTTTGGCATATACTTCTCAGAAGTACAGGCAAGCACGGAAGGGCTGTGGCTGACTAAGTTTGTGGACGACTGCAAACTGGGTGCTGCAATAGAGTCCCCGGCTGACTTGGAGATCCTCCAGAAGGGCCTAAATGAGACTGATGCATGGTGTCAAAGCCATGGTCTCAAGCTAAATGTAAAAAAATGCGTAGTAATCCCCTTTGGAAAAAACAGAGTACCCACAAACTACAACATAGGGGGTAATCCCCTGAAATCTGAAGAAGAAATAAGGGATCTAGAGACCCAAGTAGATAGTCAGCTTTCCTTTGATAACCATGTTGCCAAAGTGGTTAGAAAATCCTTCTATGTGACCCATCTGATCATGAAAGGGTACGTATCAAGATCTAAGGATGTAATGGTGCCCCTCTACTCTTCCCTCATCAGACCTATTATTGAGTACAATGCACCAATTGGAATGTACCTGGCTAGACATCTCCAGCAGCTGGAGAGATCCAAGAGGATTACTGGCCTCAAACAGTTGCCCTATGCAGCACGGTTGAAAAAGCTAAGACTGTTCTCTGTTGCATACCGCTTTCTCGGAGGCGATCTCTGTCTAACGTACAGAGCCATGTCCAATCCAGAATTGTTGAACATGCTCCGTCTTAGCAAAACCAAATCTACTCGAGCTACACACTCTAGGGATATAAACCTCAACACAACAATGAATAGAACATGCTGGAGGGATAGATTCCCTTTGCAGAGACTTCCCTTACTATGGAACAGGGTCCCGATCTACATAAGACAGAGCCCCTCACTATCACTCTTCAAGAGGAACCTTGATGAGTGGATGGGTAACAGAAAGTTCACACTGGGGATCACACCAACAGCACTACTAGATAGGGGCCAAAGGTACTAGCTGCTAGTACAAGGGTTTAGGGAACTGCTAAAGGGGCGGTGAATACTGCACAGTGTGGCTGGGCTAATATATGCCTTCAAGCAGATAGCCCAGTACCAACCTATGAACCTATGAACCTATGAGAACAAACATGCATTTACAACATCATAAAATATATATCAAAAACAATAAATGTGTAAATAAAAATATATATTAAGAAGTAACTCCTAAATTTTACCAGTTTTATTTCTCAAATACTATTAAGAAAAATGTTATCATTCAGCCCAGGAGTCTGTGTAGAATTCAATATAATTTACCAAAAAAAAAAAAAAAAAAAACTTTGCAGGATTCCAATTTAGCTCTGCATGTACCACCCCTTACTAGTAAGGAATTTTTTTCAATATAAAAAATATGATTTTTTAAAACCCTTACATTGAATGGAGTGCCTGTATAAAGCACTACTCATTTTTTGCTTCATAATAGAATTATAATGGTCATAGATTCTAACTTTCAACAATCTTTTTGTTTTACTTTTATTAAAAAAGTCACAGGTAAGACAAATAGTGACATAAACCATCCCATGAGTATTACAATTACATTTTTCATTGTTAGTTAAAATCCTGGGGTGAGATACAAGCTGATAAAAAGAGGAAAGCGAATAACCCTTATAAGGAGGCCATTTTAATTTTTTACAGTGCATGTATTGAACAGGTTAGAGAGGTGATTAATAAGAACTGAAAACTATGGTTGATTTTTTCAGTTTAAAATATACACTTGATAATAAATCTAATTTGTGTACAGAAGAGGTAAAAATATTAAAAGCATAGTTGAAAAATCTTTTGTTAAACCACAACAATATGGTATGGCTAAAAGCAGAGCTTGTGCACAATGCAGATACATTTATGATGGAACCAACATATCCATTGTATCTTAACAACCTGTAGGAGACAGAATGCAGGGATAGGGCCTTGAGGCAATCTGTATAGGACATATTAGGACATTCCAATTGTTGGATATGCCTGGTTAGGTACATGCCAAAGGGGGCATTACACTCAATGATAGGTCTGCTGAATGCCAAATATAGTGGAACAATGACTTCCTTGGACCTAGATGCCATACCCTTGTTTATAATTTGCACAACATAAAATTATTTTCTTACTATTGAAGGCACATGACAGTCAAAGGATAGATTACTGTGTGTATCCCCAAGTCCCTGACAACTGGATCAACTATTGGGGTGTGTTCAATGTGATTATCAAGGGTGTATGACTACCCAAAGGGTACTATGATGCATTTCTTGGCATTTAATTTTAGCCCATGGCTCTGATACCAGTTATGTGTACTGTCGGCTCTTCCTGAGGATCATTTGTGTCAGGGATTCAATGATAGCTCCTAATTTGCAATCATTTGCAAATCTAGTCAGTCAGAGGCCATTGATATTTGCCTTGACTTCAGAAAATGCCAAAAAGTAGTGGCACCAGGACTGTTCCCTGAGGGACACCACTTGTGACTGGCCTCTTTGTAGAGTTGTACTCTCCAATTCTAACTTCCTGGGTCCTGTCTGTGAGCCAGCTAGCTATCCAATGGGTGACATAAATGTTTGCACCTAACCTCTTGAGTTTGTCAACAATGCCCTAGTCGGGTGTTGTGTCAAATGCCTTGCCCAGTCAGGTTAATGTAGTCAGTCTGAACAATTTTGTCCTCATCCTCATCCATTGTTTTTTTTTTTACCTTCTCAAAGAAGTTCACCAAGATGAGTAGGCATGACCTGCCCTGGACAAAACCAAATTGGGATGGGTCCAGTGTCTGGAAGTTTCCTATGTCATTTTTAATAATTTCCATGATAATTCTTTCCATAGCTTTGCATACAAGACTAGTGAGACTTATGGGTCTTGAAACAAAACAGCAGTCGGAGAATAAGTCCTTCAAAGAAAAGACTAGTATATCCAATGAATAAACAAAGGGGTCACAAGCACGGCCATGAGGGAGTAAAATAAAACTTTAATAAAGCAAACTAAAGTAGATGTTAACGCTTTTGAGTCTCTATAAGATGCTTCATCAGACATATTAGACAACTCACACTCACTTAAATACTTCTCAGAAGCTACATCATTATTCATTTAGCCAATCACATAATCAAATGATATAAAGAATGTGTGCACAAAGCTTCACTGAAGATAAAATGAAAATAGACAAAATGAAAATAGACAAATATCTACTATATTGCAAAATATAAAAAACTTATATGGACAAAATATAAAATGTAGATAAACAAATATGTACATAGAAACATTCACTATAGAAACGTAATTAAATACCATTTATGTACATCACTGCGAGAATATGCACGTATGTTAAGAAAAATGTAATGAGGTACCATAGAACCAGTGGAGGGCAGCATAGATAAAACATCAAACCACCACTGTAGACTGAAAAACATAAAACATTGAATAACTAAAATTCAGCAATCAAAAGATATACAGAATCTAGAGATGTAAAGCAATGGAATACACTTAGAAGACTCTACAAATGGTAGTAGTACTTTGATACCTACCGCACACATTACAGCAGTTTGGGAACATTGTAAACCTCAGACTAAAACAGCTTCTTGTGCATAATAAATAGACACAAAAGAGACAATGCATCTATAAGGGCTTGTACCGCAATCCTTCAATGAAAAATAAAACAAAATATCTAATCAGAAACCTTTATATAAGTAATCTTATCAAGTTTTCTTAATGTTATAATAACAAGCTTCTGCCACAATCATATATAATATGAAACTACCAGTTCACAACAGAAAACTCTAAAATAATATTAAGAAAGATAATCATTGTTTTTATATATCAGTTTTTACAACAATATGAAATATATTAATTTTACCAAAAGGAAAGGATTTGAATTAATTAACAGCACCAACATGAATGCAGAAACAATCAACCCTAGAAGTATTTCTATGATATATATTATGATTTATAACTTAAAAAAAAAAGTATATAATGTTAATTGTACTCAAAGAATTATATTATCAGGCTAAACCCAAAAGTTGCATACTTTTAGCAATCAGTATAAGAGAATAGTTAGAAAAGTAAGCTGAACTAATGAATACTGGAGACACAAGAATGCCATTGATAGAAAAACAGAATATATGCTAAAAATGTATGAAAAGAAGATTCTTCATCATAGCTTAAACTGAAATAGTTTCAAAAATATTGGAAGCATGTCATAAATCAAAGAAGTAAACAGTTATTGGCATTCTATGAGAACTTCAACCTAGAAGTGAAAGCCATTATGAAGTCCACATTATTTTGCATAAACAAAAAAACAAAATAGAAGGGGGCGTAGCCAGGATGTCAAGCAGTTAACAAGAATAAAAAAAATTCTGCTCTGCCTTTGTTCAGTTTTTCTGACCAGATTATTTAAATTATAACCAAAAAATAATCTTCAAAACAAAAATTTATATAATAAGGATTAGAAAATGAAGAAAATTCAGCAAGAAAACTGGGTTTTGAAGACTTTTTGTTGATTTAATCCTGTCAGAAGTTCATCTAAATAAATACAGTCATAAGTCACCTGAAAGCTTACTCACAGGAAAATGGAATGAGGAAAGAACTGCAGTCTCTTGTTGCTAGTATGCAGGAGATATCAGTCAAAATAGACAAGCTGGAGAAAAAAATTGAAACTATAAAACAAGAAAATAAGAGACAAAGTGACTTATTGAGTGAAATAATTAAAAAACATTCAGATCAAATCATTTCTATAGAAGAGTCACTGAATGATGTGATTGGCAGGTTAAATGAAAATGAGCATCAAGTGGAGTTCCTGCTGAAACAAAACACTGTTCTTTTGGACAAAATAGATGATTTTGAAAGCAGGTCCAGAGGGAATAATATAAAATATATATTGTGTACCAGAAAAAGAAGAGGGAAACAATATGATACAATTCCTGGATGCTTGGTAACCTAAAATGCTGTACTTGCCCAAGTCACTCTCTTTTGGGATAGAAAAAGCTCATAGATCTCTTTCAAATAACACAACAATAAAAAAAAAATCATCTGCACCAAGATCTATAATTGTTAATGTTCTTTCTACACAAGATAAGGATCTGCTCCTGAAAACAGCACGATCAAACTCTCCAATAACTTTTAAGGACAAAACAATCAGATTTGACAATAACTACACTTCTATAGTCATCATCTTCTTTCGGCTGTTCCCATTAGGGATTGCCACAGCAGATCATCTGTTTCCATTTCTTCCTGTCCTCGGCATCTTGCTCTGTTACACCAACCACCTGCATGTCCTCTCTCTCCACATCCATAAACCTTATCTTAGGCCTTCCTCTTTTCCTGTTACCTGGTAGCTAAATCCTTATCATCTTTTTCCCAGTATACTCAGCATCTCTCTTCAGCACATGTTCAAACCAACATAAACTTGCCTCTCTGGCTTTGTCTCCAAACCTTCCAACCTGGGCTGATCCTCTAATGTACTTATTCCTAATCCTGTCCACCCTCGTCACACCCAGTGTAAATCTTAAATATCTTTAACTCTGACACATCCAGCTCTAACTCTTGCCTTTTTGTCAATGCCACTGTCTCCAACCCATATGACATAGCTGGTCTCACTACCCTCTTGTAGACATTCCCTTTCACTCTTACTGGTACTTGTCTGTCACAAATCACTCCTGACACTCTTCTCCACCCACTCTATCCTGCCTGTACTCTCTTCTTCACCTCTCTTCCGCACTCACCATTACACTGAACTACTAACTACACTTCTATAGTAATGTCTAAAAAGAAAGCCTTATACCATTAGTTAAGAAATCAAATATTAAGGCTCAAATTCTATTTCTTGTGTAAATAAAGATGTTCTTATCTGAAGGACAGAAGAAATTTAAGTCATTGGACGAAGCACTGAACTCTGCACAGAAAAGCAAACATTTAGATAAGCAATAAGAAGTGGACTGGTCCTCAGTAATCTTAAAAAGACATGCAAATAAAAATGGATGGTCAACAAAAGGAAATGACAGCAAAAAAATCAAAGAAAAGTAACAATGAGCCTTTTCTTTTCTGTTGGACCTGTCACTTGTTTCTAATTTTGTCAACACATTATATAAAAACAAATGCACTACTTCAACTGTCATTGAAGATCACAATGTTTTCAAGGTAAAACCTTTTTATCTAAGTTGATAAAACAACAGTTCAAACAGATATTATAACAATTAGGAAAATATTATGTGTCTCTTAGTAAATGAGTACTTGCTAGAATTTCATAGTAAAGTAAAATATTTTTCTTATATTCTCATAAATATTCATTTAAGTATACTAAAGTTAGGAGAATAGTTATTTATTTAAATATCAGCATACTAAGATATTTTCAACTACTTGAAAATAATATAAGTAGCAATGAACATTATTTTAAACATGAGACAATGATTGCATGGTGACATGTTGTAACTGGTATTAAGTAATGCAACTATTTTTTTCTTCTTAGAACAAATAACAAAACAATGTTAATTTTATGTTTTGGGGCTGATTTATTAATGTTTTGATATTTTAGTGCATTTTGCAGTGGTTCAGAAATCAATTGGTTGCTTATATGGTATATAGCTACATTTAGTTTTATCCATTGACAGTTTTAAAAGCCTAGCTCACATATTCACAGTAGTGAGTGTTTTACAGTTATACATAATCTTATAGCAACATTTCCCACCTTTAAAACAAAAATCATACCTGTTGCATGGTTTCAAATGGAGACACAAGCCATTACAAATGAAGGAGGAAAAACTGGGATTGTGCGAACAGCCAGAAGTGCTGGAAAGCCAAGGATGACGTTTGAACCCATAATGACAGCTTCTGAATGGAATGCTACAAAGGAACAATAAAAAACAGCTGGAAAGTAAGGCAGTATTGTTATTTAATGAACTACTAGCATTTTAAATATAAGATTTATAATATTGTAATATAGTAAAGAAGTTTTAGTCTAAAAAGGTAATTAAATGTATAAATCTCTAGAGAGGAATAAGGAATGGTGGAACTGTTTTAACTGGTGCTGTACTGAATTAAACTAAAAATATTAAAGGGGCACACACTTCTGTTGATATTTGTTGTTTGTTGTCTTTTGTAGTTAGGATATATGTTCTATTAGGCTTTTTTGATAGTTGTTGTTTGTTGCTTTTCATTGTTACATTGTAATTGCAATCTGGGCTAAGCCTGCAATTGATCTTTCTGTGGACAGTGCTCTACCTCAGTAACCAAAAGATAAATAAACTAGAATAAATAATAAGCAACAATGCCATTTTACATTGAGGGAAAATGTTATTTTGTATGGAATGGAATAGTCATTTGCTGATATTTCAAAAAATAAATAAGTATTTTTTTTTTTGTGGAAGAAGCAACAACAAAAACACAATATACTGTTTAGTACTTGACAATTGCTTGAGTATTCCCTTCCTTTAAAAGGAACAGAAAAAACTTCCTTACTTCTTGTTTGTTGTAATGACCATAAAAAGGTGTTCTTGATGTCAAGTCAGTCAAACTCTGGTCACTGAGCTATTTTATATCAGTATCTGCAATTTATTACAATCACTAAACTCTAGGATTAGAATACAAATAACATATTAACTCAGCTATGATAATAATAGCAGTGAGGCATAACTGGGGGTTATAATAAAATGTTGCTGAAGTTGTGGAATGGGGAATTGAGCACACTACAGACTCTGAGGGTTGTTCTCTTTAAATGACACCCAGAAACAAAAGAATTAGTGACACATAGTACAATATTGTGGTGTAACTGCTATTTTGCATAGATGCAACTAATTTAAAAATGAGTGGATAATTTGATATACTTATTTAAGTGAGGGAAGAGTTAAAATATATAACTTGTCTTCAGTGTTGGAACATGAGCTTTCTTTTCTATTTATTTTTCATTTGTGTAAAACAGATGAGTAATTTATACACTGTCAAGTGCTTTGTGCAATTAACTCAAATTAACTCCGATTAAGACATATATGCTATTACTATACCATGTTTTTAAATGTTTTATGATTAATGAATTGCTTATATACATATAAGAGTATTTGCATCATTATTTTGCCAATATTTCTTTTCTCTAAGGATAATATTAGTTTGATTTAATACAATTAGAGTTATGTTAAATATTTATGAAATACTGTCAAGATATATAATCATCAGTAGTTATTTTACAATTATAAATGCAATTGAAAGAATTGAATGTGAAACCTAAAGGCAATATGTATTTATAGCTAAATTAATAAGAACATATTTATATATGTGATGCTTGATAGTGCATAAAATGCATGTTTATAGCAACTTAGAAAGCTGATGTGATGTTTTACACATCCCAAATGTTAATAGCTCACTTGTTATAATTTATAGCGAATAGTGATACTGTTATAAGGAAGTAATACGTCAGCTGAATTACAACCTAAACTAAATAATAGTATGCTGATAGCAGACCTATGCACATAAGTTGAGTAGAATGATAAATTAAAATGGTAATATATGTTACTGACTTTTTTTGTAAATATAAATATGAAAATGAAATGCTCATTCATATGCAAGTCAGTACTTGGTTTATGGATCTTGTGAATGACATTAATGACATATGATTTAAATGGTGGATGTGAGGTGTAATTATAAAATGAGTGGGATGTATATACATATTAAGGAAGAGAGGAGAAAAAAATAATGAATATAGAGTAATTAAAATGAACCAGATTTTGGTTGTATGAAAGTGTTTGTGTAAGTAGTCAGTCATATATTTCTAACAGGAAGCTGTATAAAATAATATAATTTATTAAATAGACAGTATTGGGGTAAAAGCAAAAGAATAGAAGGGGAGATGTCAAAAACATGATAGAGGGTGGTTTGACTGATTCTGTCATCAAACCAGGAATGATACATTCCATGTTAGGGATTTTAATTATTTTTATTATATTACTGCTAAAAGATTGTCTATGTCCACAACAAGAAATCTTGCATATAAATGCAGTAAAATGTATCAAAATCTTTATTTAAATTTGCTAGAATTAGTACACTTTAAAAGTGGCTATGTGTAAATGTATCTCACTGAATGTAAATTATTTAAACAGTCTTATAAAGATAGGGAATCTATTTAAATATATTAAAATAAATAAAGCAAGTATAGTTTTTCCTGCAAGAAACACATTTATTGATAAAAGATCTAGACAAATTGATATGTAGAGATTATTCAATATTTGTAGATTCACATTATAGTGTTAAAAGCAGATGCACTATAATACTTTGGAAAAAAATCACTAACTATGCCTAAAGTAAGTGATTTTTATACTGATAAAAATGGCATGATGGGGTTAGTTGTCCTTGAAATAGATAAAAAAGTTTACACTTTTGTTACTATATACTGAAACCCTGGAACTGGTTCTAAAGCAGCAAAAATGCCTAGCTATTATAGCATTATATGCCAAATGTGAAATTCTGTTGGCTGGAGACTTTAATTGCATACTTTCAGAAAAAGATACTACTAAGGATAAGAAATGTAAAATAATAGCTACTGCAAAACAATTAAATAATTTTACAAGCATAATGAATCTTAAAAGATATCTGAGAATTGAAATTGACAAATTCATTGACCTATATTCACTATTCATATAGATTTGCCACCCAAACAAACATAGATAAAGTTTTTGCATCCAAAGATCTATACTCAAAAGTTGATGAAGTATCAATAACATCTTGTCCTTTGTCTGATCATAATGTCTTTACTTTTAAAATCAGTCTAAAACCCAATGATTTAATATTTTGACAAATAATACCAACATTTGTCAATTGTATTGAAGTTATTTATGGATATTAATAACAATGGTGTGGTTTCAGATGTTATTTTATGGGACACGTTAAAAGCCTATCCCCTGGATTCATGAAAATCCGTCATGCAAGAATAAGAATATTCTTGCACGGAGTGTGTCGTGTCCACTTAGCACAACAGCATGCCTTAAATATTCATGAAGGCATGCTTTTATACTTGCTATACAGACATGAACCATGAACGAGTGCAGGGGCATGTCCAAGTAATGCACGAACACTGAACACACCCCCTGCACTCAGAAAGTGCTATACAGCACTTTCTAATCCAAACCAGCATAATATTAGATATTTACTCTAATATTGTGCCAGTATTTCAGTGTCTGCAGACAGTGAAGGAAACATTGGCATGAAGAAAGCAATGCAGGGTGTGTGTGACAGGTTCTGTGACACACCCCATGCATTGCTAAAGTGCCATATGACACTTTTGTAACCTGATAAAGTAGGAAATGTGTGAAAATGCACAACTAATGGGGATAAATTCCTCAAAAGGTTAAAGCACACACATATTCCCCTCTAAACACAGAAAGTTGATAGAGAACAGGTCATGAATTAGCATGAACTACTGAAGGGTAGACGTCTAAAGCAAATGTAGGCCAATATTCCCTTACAGAAGTGCATGTTGAGAAAGGCACAAATGATGGGGGGAATAAATAATAAACTAGGGACACACGTAAAAAAATTGCCCTCACACACTTAGTTGATAGAAAACAGGATATGTATTTGCAGGAGTCCCTGAAGGATAGAAGCCTGAAAACCAAATGAATGCCATTATTTCATGATTGCCGTGCTCAATAACTTGTCAGAACACCATAAGACTTACTTATGTAACATAATAATTTAGTAATAATATAAACTTTTTTTTCTAGCCTAAGGAATGTTTAAACGTAGCTAAGCAGGTGTGCACACTATGGTCGTCCTCTTAGCATAGCTTAAACATCCCCTATGAGATAAATGCAAATATACAGGTGAAATGTCCAAGGGGAGATAATGTAGTGGTTAGAGTCCCAGCTTTACATGTTCATGGTTTGAGTATCAAACCAGGCAGCTTATTTTTCTATGGGAAAGTATTGTTAAAATTATTTTTGTAAACTTAAATTATGTAGCAACTGTTTTTTGTCAACAAGGGTAGTGCAGCAGGTCTAATAGTGAGATGTCAATCTAGAAAAGATGTGAAACCCCCATATAAACACAAGTGCCCCATACAGTATAGTCACACAAGAATATAATTTAATGAAAGCACATGGGAGATGTCATGGAAGGTAAACATAAAATTATAATATGTCAGTAATGATGTATCAGTTCCACAGTCTTGCTACTTTATAAAATGAAATGTGAGCAATGCTAAGTAGTTCTCAGCTATGCTAACCTGATGTAAGCATTGTTTAAATGTAAATTCTAAGGAATAATAAGCCCAGCTAAGCAGATTTGTGCATTGGTAAGCAGTGCTCAATATCTATCCCTTTAAGCACTGCCAACCTTAGCTAAGCATGTTTGCGCTTTACTTAGCTTAGCTCAGCCTATTCAAAATGGTCCAATGATAGGAAAGGGTGGGAATTTGGCTCTATTTTAACCTTGCAGGTGGGAATACAGCCATAACTTGTTGCAGCTCATCCTTGCAGGCACTATGGCTGGTGTAGGAGAGGGTTTGCACTTTTGAGCTCAATACTGGGGCATTCAGAAGTCCAGGGTCATGGTTGGACTCCAAGTGAAAGACCATGAGGAGAGATTGCTGCAGGGTCAGTACCAGGGCTCCCAGTACAAAGCAGAGGCCTGGAACCATCTCACACATAATTTCACCAGTGCTACTGGCATCCTTCGAACTGGTGAACAGGTCCAGCACCATTTCACTTACCTCAAGCATAGGAAGAGGGAGCTCTTGGACCAGTGGACCCAAGATGCATAGGCAAAATATGTCCCAGAAGTGTGTAAGTACCAGTATCAATTAGTGTTCACCAAAGTCCAGCCTGTATATGTGATTGATAGATATGCATCAATGTTTCTTTATCTCCTATACAGCTGCAGATGAGAGGGCTCCAGACACAGATGCCCATGCCAGCAGGTTGCTAAGGCTGCACCGGGAGGCTGGTGAGTACAAGTTTAGCTTGCAGTATTCAGGGCAAATAAAAAGAAAGGAGTAGAATGTCAACTGCCAGTAGGTTAAAATGTGTATTGTGTGCAATGAATAAACTTGATGTTAGCAGAGTAATACTGACGTACAGGATATCTATCAATAAAAGTGGCAGTGCCCTTCAATAAAACTAAAAAACCCAGACTGTTGTGTTTTCTTTGGTATGTGGTGGTATGAATCTAAATGTCTATAGGTTCTGCACAGCAACTATGGCTCTGACAGTATGAATTAATTGAGGTTCATCTGACAAAGATTGTGGAGCTGTAAAACAGGAGATCATCAACTATTTGAAATGTTTCATGCACCAAGATCTGATCCCTGAATAGTAATCTGTAAACTAGTATACTGTATCCCCTACAGCAGTGATTAGTGTTAATCATTGCTTTCCAGATTTTAATATGTCAAAGTATTTCTACACAGCACAAAAGCTATCTGCCATGCATGAATGTCAGAATTACAAGGTCAGATTGTCCAACCAGGAGAGTATTAGGAAGAAAACAGTCAAACAACAGACAACAGTTTTTCAATAGCTCATTGTGTTGAAACACAGTCTTGTTGTACCTTTTTGCATAAACAGACACAGTTCGAATCCTGGGAGTGGTAGTAAGCTGTATGCATAATTTCACCCAAGAATATGTGAATATGTGTAGAAACAGTCAGGTACAGTTAACAGAAATTTCCTCCACATGGGCTGCCAGGTAAGGAAATGTTTCTATTAGCTGTAAGAAGGCTGTACTAATATGCTGTATACAATACTTCCACTGTCCAATCTCAAGGCTGCAAATGACAGCAAGATAAGTACATACACCAAGCAGTTTCTTCCAATAAATGTCCCTTATGTCTCCCGCTGTCATGGCTAGTGTTCACTGCTGCCAATACCAAGGGTGACAACTACAAATCCAGGTGGAGTATGGCAGTAGTACACACACACAGCACGAGTGCAGGGCACCCCTGTCAGTCTCACCTATGTAACCTTGAATTTGTGATTGTGTATTAACAGTCAGGTAGTGTTGACAGATATTCCATCTACAGCTCTGCCAGGTAAGGAAATGTATGTATTAACTTTAAGAAGGCTTCACTAATACACTGTGTACAAACATTCCACTGCCCAACCCCAGGGCATAGGTAGATGTAAAGTGAGGTCACACCTGGACAGTAATGAGTAGAGTAATGATCAGTACAGCTGTGAACAATTGAAGTCTATACACTTGTTAATTTGACATCTCTCTCTCTCCCCCACCCTATCTTCACCAATAATTCATACACATAATCAATGGGTATGTTTTTCTCCAAAACTACTGTTGGGACATGTGTCCTATTGTTCTACAAATATTGAATAATTTAACTATTAATGTTCCCTTTTCAATTACTATTATTGTAGCCTGTTGCTATCAATGTACACTGCATGCCGTTATGATGCCTACTGTTCCATTTATGCATGTGTTCTGTTTGCTATGCAACTGTTCTAAATCTGTTGTTTTGGGTTAATCAGAACACCCATGCATGCTGTTAAAAGTAATTTTGAAATATTCTGTTCATGACTAACCAACATATTTTGTAAAACGTCAACACCATAGCATGTCTGGGAAGGCAGATCCACCTATCCCACCTTATCTGACCATGGCACCAGGCCCCAGCACATCTGGGACACAGCCCAGGACCTCCTCATCCACTGGTCCTACACCACCTCCAGGTGGAACTGCCTCAGGGGATGGGGCCCCCCTGGGTGTGGGTGTGGACAGAAAACCATCACCCATAGCCAGGTCTTGGGTTTGGTGCGTAGCACCATCCAAAAGGAGTTTGGTGGACAGCTGCACTAGATTTAGGCACACCTAGTGCATCTTGAGGGTCAGCCTGCCCCTCCTATCCAGCCCCCAGCACTGCCACCTTTAGGGACGTAAAGGTGCAGTGGTGACTGCCCATGAGTGGAGACTTCAGTCCCACTGTATCCATTTGGGGGTTCATGGGCATCTGATTACCAAGCACCCTCCCCGTCCAAGGTGTTTACCCCACACATGTGTTATATACTTACCCTGTCTTCTGTCTTGTCTGTCTTCCTACCCAACTTACCTCCCAAAATATACCCAGTATCCTTGCCCAACATCCCACTCTCACCTTAAAAAAGGAGGCATCTGTTCCCAAAAAAAAAATACGCCCCATAAATAGCTGTCCACATGTCTACTGGACATATGTAATCTGGTCCAATTGGCTTGACAACACATTATTGTTGTCCTCGCCCTTCACTCAGGGGCTTGAGTGGCCAAATTCTCCTTCAAATTCTGTAGAAATTCACAGCTGTTGCTGTAGAAGAAATGGACAGCTATAGACCTTTCCTACACCCATTATGCACATCCCTAGCTACCTTTCATACTGTACTTCCCTCTGCATGCCCCTTTTTTCACCACTTTCCAATCACCCCTTTTTCTTTCTTTTAAAGAAATTAGCTCGGTGGTAAGTGGGAATAAGTGGTAGAAAGTGAAGCTAAAATGGATTAACCATAGCTTGGCATCACTTACCATCATGCAAACCTGTACAAATCTGCTTAAAAGTGCCTTAATCATTCTGTATCCATCAAACCTTGTTCTGCTCAGAAACAAAATAGTCAACCCTGCTTAATCTCATACCCAGGATGCTGTGCTCATCAATGACAGCAATATAACACCACACAAGGTGAGTTGTGACAATCTGTAATGCTTTAACAAACATATTATGCATTCTGGTCATTTATCATTATGGAAAAAAATGTATTCCCAAGTATCAAACTCATGACCCTGTACACTATAGTTAGTGCAATGCACCACTACACCATCTGAACTATAGGTGATGGTTTTGCTTTTTCAAACATATCATGCAATAAAGGCATACACCATTAAGGCGAAAGCTCTGTGGATTCATTTGTGTGTTGTTTATAGACATATACACACACACACACACACACACATATATATATATATATATATATATATATATATATATATATATATATATATACACACACAAATATGTCTGTTGAAACATATATATGAAATAGTGCATAAATAATGTAGATATACATATATAAGTATATAAATGAAGGGGAGTAGATATATATATATATATATATATATATATATATATATATATATATAGATATACACACACACACACTTCTCTTGATCAAAATTTCAAAATCGCAAACAAGAAAGTTAAAAATCCACTTAAGTGAAAGTAGACTACATCGAAAGTGCACTTTTGCATTAGCAGATTCAGCGAAGTACATTACAGTGGGGATAAGGAAATATATCCTTTACTCCACTGTAGTGCAATCTCAGAGTTAGTACATTTAAGTACGAGGGTGTGAGGGGCACAGAACCTCGCATGTGGGGTGCAGGGGGGCTTGCCTCCTATGCAAAATAGTGTTTAAAGTTATATGTTTTGGGTTTTTTTCCGATTTGCTGAATAGGTTTTTGGGAAAGTGAACTTTCAATGTAGTGCACTTTTGCTTAAGTGGGTTTGTACTTTTCCTGTTCGAGATTTTGAAATTTTGATCAAGAAAAGTAGACCCTTATATATATATATATATATATATATATATATATATATATATATATATATATATATATACATACATAACTTGCAGTGCAGTCAGACCTCAGAACCATCCCTTTCAACCTCTTAGTGCAACACTGCAAAAGGGGGGGGTGGGCAGATATAAGGACATATTTCAACTATCGCTGTTAGAAATGAAGACATTTGCTACAGCAAAAGGGTGCATTTCAGCAGACAATTACTGAAGGATATGGGGGTGGAAACTGAAATGTTATGTCATTATTTACTGACATAAATCCTTGGATCATCACAGTGATTTACCAGTCAAATACAAATAAATTGTGGAACAAAACAAAAGTATAGACCAAACATCTGGACATTCTGTGAAAATCCTGGCAGTCGGGATGTATGCTCAGAACCCCTTAGTGCAATGAATCTGGGCCAAGCCTAACAAAGTGGGGGGACAAAGGCATGAAAATAGGGACATATCCAAATTACATGAGTAGATAAGCTGAGAAAGTTGATGCAGTAACACTATACGTTCTAACATATATTGACTGAAATATCACAGGCCTGGGACTCAATTGCTTTTCATTAGTTAGTGACCTCAATCCCCACATCATTCCACTGATGTGTCAGGAATATGTAACAGTTATGGGGACCAGACCAATGATATCAGCCAGATAACTAGACATCCTACGAATGTGTGGACATAACACAACAGTAGGGCAACTACACTCAGCTAACAAGCAAGATCAACACTGCAATCAAACTGTCATAACAGCACCCAAATCCAGCTCTGGGGCTGTACACATGCATTTGCAAATATAACAGGCACTACAGGATGTAACACCTGTGGAAAACGGATGCTGGTGTGAAAGTGCATACCCAAAACCAATTGCACCACAGTGACAGTAACAGTGAAATACCAGTAAGCAAACTGAACACTACAGTATAATGACTGTGTGAGCAACAATATCCTGTTTGTCACTCACACATTACCCCTACATATACTGCCCCAAGTCCCAGTGTAGTGGGAATCCTGATGTGTTACGGGATATGTCATGGTCTGCCCATACATACATATACAGGCGATAGGGAACAAGAAACCAGAGCAGCATGCACAGTCAGATAGAAAGGACCCATGACACTCACATGTACTCCCCTCCCTACACACCCCAAATAACATGTACACACTACACTGCTACACAATCCTGACAGTCTGTTAACAATGGCCAGACATACACAGACATCTGAAATGTACAGTTTCCCACAGAATGTATAGGACAGGACTCATATCTATGGCCACTTCCTTGTTACATGTCTGGGAGGGTTTATGACATCACTGGGGTGGTAGCAGGAATGAAGGCAATAAATAATACCACATACCTCTGAATCTCTTAGTGCATGACATCTGGACAAAGCCTGACATAATTGGGGGACAGAGGCCCAAACACAGGGGTATATTGAACATATTGCTGTTATAAATTTAGACAGTTGCTGGTGTTACTGGGTATGTTGTCACATATTTCTTCTGAGGAATATGAAGACAGTACCACCAATGGATGTTAGCATGTACTAACTGCATTCACCAGAGTATCCTAATGATTAGTCAAGGACAGCAACTGCCTGGGGAACAGACCAAACATATGAGCCACTCATCTGGACAGTATCTAGGCCTCTGGACAGTGTAGAGGTATGACCGCAGTCATGTAACAGAATGGAAATCCCCTGACAGCTGCCAAACATGTCACCTAGTACCTTATGAAGCACAGTAAGACCAAAATGACACTCCCCCACATCAGGTCTGGGCAATTACCCATGTATATTTAAATATAGCATGCACTACAGGGATGGAACTGTAGTGAAAAGCAGATAGTGGTCCAAAAATGTCCACCCAAAAACATTTGCACCATAGTCACAGATATATGTCAGTACCCAAAATGAAATCCAGAGTACACCGACTGTCTGAACAAACATATCCTGATTGCCAGTCACACACTATACTGACATATACTGGACAAAATCACAGTGTACAGGGAATCCTGAGGTGTTACAGAACATTTCACAGTCTGCCCCTACAAGCATACAGACCTGATGGACCACCAGTAGTCGTAGCAGCATGCACAGTCAGATAGGTAAAGGATGTATGACACTCACACCTGCTACTCTCCCTATACAGCCCAACAAACATCTACACACAACACTGCTACATAATCTTGGCAGTCTGTTCACAATGGCCAGACATACATAACTGTCATATGTACAGATTTCCACAGAATTCCCTGGGTGTGGCACCATATTCCTGGCCACTGTCACATACCACAGCCAGGAGTCTGCTAGGTCACTGGGATGATAACTGGAGTGCAGTCAGTAATTAATGATATACCGTACCTCTGCACCTCAAAGTGCAGGACATCTGGACAACACATGACGTACTTGGGGGACAGGGGGCTGGAAAGAGAGACATGTCACTCATAATGGTATTACAAACTGAAACACTAGCTGGTGTTACATGTATTGTTGAAACATAACATCCCTGAAGGATATGATGTCTGGAACACCAATGGATGTCAACAATTAGTGACTACAATCCTCACATTATCCTACCGACCCCACTAAAACAGACATTGTTCAAGGAACCGACCAAACATAACAGGCAAACCTCTGGCCACTCTGTGGAAAACATGCCAGTTGAGAGGTATGTCAGAGGCATATTACTGTCAGATGTCAAGTCACTCAGTAAATGCATGTCCAGATGACCCCTATCAATCTAGCAACCCTCCATGTGTATAACAACAGTAATGGCATACAATCTGTACCCAGTTATGGAGCTTTGTCCCCATGTTTTTGGGCTGTCTCCACATGTCCTGTCTTGTGAGGTATTTCCACCTACTGTCTGTGAAGCTGTAGCCCCTACACCTTTGTAATGCCCCCCCGCACAGCCAAGGAAAAGAGGCAAGGCCCACATGAAGGATGTCCCATATGTTGGAACTAGCAGCAGTGTCCAGGCCCACACCACAATACTATGTGGGCACCTACATAGCTGTATGGCCTCAGCAATACCTGACAGGGCATCAACCCCCTCAAGGTAGGCTGAATGCCTATGGTGGATAGCAGCAATAAACAACTACCATCATAGGTGGAAATAATCACAGGACGGGCCAAGAAGGAACAGGTGCCTCATTGGCAGACATGTCTGCTTGTTCTGCACAAGCAAATAAGGTCACAGTTGATGTACACTAAGGCTAACTTTGAGTGAAAACTGGATAATAACACCAAGGCCAATCGCTAGGCTTTCCAGACATGTGTCTGCAATTCCAGAGGCAACACACATATCTGCTCTGTAGTGGTGGTCAATAACACCACATACACACATGCCATAGATATAGGCAACCGGCTGCAGACAGGTGAAGTGTAAACTTCACCCCCCTGCTTCCCCATAGGTACACATGTGCATGTACATCACCTGGCCCCCTCCACTCATGATCAGGAAGCATGCCTATAATTCCCTTTCAAAGGCAACACATAGAGGTCTTCATAGGCATGATACCACTCCTGGTTGCATCCTACATGAACACAGGCATGGGATCTCAGAGCCATTCTGCAGTGTAGTCAACCACAGCCTGAGCACCGGTGTCATACCATCTGCACAGAGGACAGACAGAAAGTTGACAGAAAACAGGTTATGCATTAGGATGAATGTTTTGAAGGATACACATCTGAAACTGAAATGTAAGCCATTATGTCATGACAGCAGTCCTCAATGACATGGCCAAAAAACTCAATACTCTCCATTTAATATAATGATATAATATTAATATGCAATAGGAGATAAATAAAAATATGCAGCTCAAATCCCCAAACCAAGGAGTGTAGTGGTCAGAGTCCCAGCTTTGCATACAGGTATACACGGTTTGAGTACTTCAACAGGCAATCCCATTTTACATGTGAAAGTAGTGTTAAAAGTACTATTTTCATGTTAAAATATGTGGTAAGTTATTTTTGTCACCCAGGGTAGTGTAGTTTATGTAAAATGGAAGTGTGAGTACATATAACATGTGAAACCACCCATTTATACATGTGTCCCATACAGTATAGTTACACCACTTGCTACTGCAATGGAAGCACATTTGATATTTTATAAGAAATATATAAAGAGACACACATACACACACACACACACACACACACACACATATATATATATATATATATATATATATATATAAAATAATACGACATTATAATAATATTATAAGGCTATAATATTATAATATTATTAATAATATAATATAATATAATATAATATAATATAATATAATATAATATAATATAATGCAATATATATAGAAATATATATAAAAGATATTTTATAAAAATGAACTATGAGCAATGGTTAGCAATGCTCAGCTGTGCTTAGCAGCTTTAAGTATTGCTCAAATGTGAATTCTAAGCAGCAGGTAGCTCAGCTAAGTGGATCTGCACACTGGTAAACATTCCTAAGTGAACCCAACACCGATTAAGCATCTGTACATTTAACTATGTGTTGGCATCATAGCGTCATGCAAACCTGCTTAATACTGCTTTAATCACTTTGTTTCCATCAGCCACTCTTCTGCCTAGCAATAAAATAATCAGCATTGTCAAGTCTCAAACCCAGGGCCCTGTACATCATAATCAACACAATATACAATTGCACCATTTGTGTTGTAAGGAGTGGTAATGCTTTTTTCAAACTTATCATGTAGTGGAGTCATTCAACAGTAGGGAAAAGATTAGTCAGGTTTTATATTTATACATATACACATGTATATATGTATGGAGATGCCTATATATGGAAAAATATATACATATTATAAATATAAATGCATATATATATATATATATATATATATATATATATATATATATATATATATAAGTAAATATATATCTATATATCTATATCATATATCTATACATATATATATATATATATATATATATATATATATATATATATATATATATATATATGTTGTTGTGTCTTTCGGCTTTTCCCGGTTAGGGGTCGCCACAGCAGAACTCCGGTCTGCTAATGATTGGCAGTAGATTTTTATGTGCCGAGTTGCCATCTCTAATGCACAACCGTATATATATATATATATATATATATATATATATATATATATATATATATAGATAGATATAGATATATAGATATAGATACGGATATAGATATGCTCTTAATATGTAGTGGAGTCATACCTCACAACCATACCTCTCAACCTCTTAGTGCAATAAATCTGGCCAAAGGCTGTCCAAATTGGGGGACAATGGGCCCAAACTAGGGACATATTTTAAATAGTGCTCTTATAAATGTAGAATGTTGCCAGAGTTACAGGTTTGTTTCAGCATACATTTTTGGAAGGATGTGAGTTCTGAAACTGAAATGTATGTCATCATTTATTGTCAGAAATCCGCAGATCATCACAATGATTTACCAGGGATTTAAAAATAATGAATCTGTGGAACAGGCCAGAAATATGAGCAATAAACCTGGACATACTGCAACAATCCAGACAGTCGAGAGGTAGGCTCAGCACCCCTTAGTGCAACAAATCTGGACCAAGCCTGGCAAAGTGGGGGTAGAAAGCGATGAAAATTGGGACATATCTTAATTACTGGAGTAGATAAGGTGACACAGTTGCTGTAGTAACACCCTCATGTATGTCCTAAGATATATTTACTGAAATAGCTCAAGTCCAACACTCAATTACTTCTCACTAGTTAGTGACTGAAATCATCATATCATCCCACTGATGTGTCAGAAATACACAACTCTTACGGGGGCCAGGCAACAGTACATCCTACAAATATCGGACATAGCATCACATTAGGGAAACTACACTCAGGTGCTAAGCATATCACCAAACTCTGTCCAAATTACAGTCAGACTGACAGTACACTGACCCACATCCACTAGGGGCAATTACACATGTACTGGCAAATATATCAGGCTCTACAAAGTATATGCACCCAGTGAAAAAATAATATAAAGGGAAAAAACAACATGGTAGTTGACAGTTTCATTAAGTAGAAAAAATGCATATTTTGCATAATAAAAAATGAAAATACAAAAAGATAAAACCCTGTCTATGATAGAAATTATGGGTATAGAACTAAGAGTTTACCCTAATTTAAATGTGAAAATACTCCATAATTTAAACCATTGTACAATATCAATTGCATGGGGTTTCTCTATAGAAGTTTCCCGTGCTGTTGATTAAACTTTGTTGTATCAGGAACCTAATCAGATTTCTAGTTAATGAACAAAGAAGTCAGATGCCTGTAAACTACAGTCATTATCAAAAAGAATTCATTCCATGTTAATTTATTAAGATTTGTTTGTATCCCAAATAGCCAAACATTTTACCTCTTGGGTAAGAAGAAGTTGTGATTAAGGCACCCATGCTGTGCATTATAGCACTTTTGACAATAATTTCTTAAACAGTGGGCAGGACCAACCCATATGAAGAATATTAGCCTTGTCTTGTTGCCAGCACCAACAATTGGCTTCTGAATTGACCTTTTGGAAGGCATTCTATGCAAGTGTATGATATATTTCTTTTTAAGCAAGTCTGGCAAGCGCAAGCCATCTATTATGATCTGTGGAGCATAGACAACTAACCCAATTGTTTCTAATGAGTTGGATCTGCTGTTGATTATTCCATTTCTCAAGACTAGCTAGTCAACATTTCCCTGTTTATTCCTGAAGTAGTTTATAATAAATACTCAGCTTATCCAAAATAACCGGGGTATACTTCGCTAGAGATTTTGCAAGACCTGTACTGAATTTATTCTGGACTAGGTTTTCAGCTTTTTTAATATATTTTTTTTAATATTACACATAGACAGGCTCTTATCTGAAAAAAATGATACCAACAAGTGGATAGGGTTGGAATTATTGCTTTTATTTGGTCCCATATAATAAAATAATTAAGTTTATCCAAATTATCCAAGCAGATCAGTTTGTTTTCAGTTACTATGGAGAGGTGGTTCCATAAGAAAGTTATATTGGACAAAACCATGTTATTATTCCTTCTCTGTTTGAACATATCTCTTTCCAGCTAATATTCAATTCCTTCTGTGTTCAATATTTTATGAGATAGGGCAAACTTTGCTTTATGCTGATGATAACCACACAAGGTCATTTCAACTGATGATTTCCATATGATTTTGGAGCAAATTGTTACAAACACTGTTTAGAATAAAAAGGTTGAAAGAGGGAAAAACCAATAACAACAGGAAAATAATGACAATTAGGGGTACATTGCTAATACCTCTATTGGTCTGTATCATTTATAGATCAACAAATACTGTGTTGATTTAGTAATCAGGGAAATAAACACAACACATTGTAGCTGTGAATAGAATTAATAAACATGTGTAAAATGCTAACCACTAACTTGGTTAGGAACTAGAAGGACAGTATAGCACACATTCTTCCCAAGCATTACATCATCTCCTGTTCATTTATCAATGTAAACTTCTTTATTCTTATACAAACACATAACAACTGTACTAGTTCACAGAAGGAAATAGTAATACATACAGCCTCCTTTATCCACTGTCCTGATGTGTACTTAATGCCCTAGAACTGCTCTTGTCAGGAGAGATGAGCCCCACAAGATACTCATATAGTTTCAAAATCTCTCAATCATGTAATGGTGCCTGTGTAACAGAAGGCATCTGAGTTAAATGGAGAATTATCCATAAAGTCAACCTTGTTCAGCCTGATCAGCACATGGATTTCTGAGTGTCCTAAGTTAATCTATTGAAATCTGTGGGATGGAAATGGAGTCACCACCTGTAATGCCCATATTCATTTCCTGGGTCATAGAGTACACAGATTCTGATCTAGCATCCTTTACTTTCATAGTTTTGGTTAGAGGCACTTCTCACTGGAATTTATGTCATGTAATGTTTATATTTAGAGCCAGCTCTCCTTGATACTTTTTCAATTGCTAGTGGTGCTTATTAGGAGAGTTGGATGCTGCACGTTCAACATTTCCTTGTGTGACTGCTGCATAGGATAATTGTAACATTGTCTACATTTCCTGTAAATAGCTTTCTGCCTTTTCTGGGATCTAGAAAAGAGATTGTATAAGTCACTTATCAATTAATAGCACTGCAGGGAAACATAGATTGACCTGGAAGCCCAAGTCTCCAAATGGTTGCAAATAAGGTACCAGTAATTTTCCTTTAGTGTATAGAGAAGTACTATAATCCAGAGTAACTCTAACCCAGTTGCCAGCTATTATCCATCTTGAATTCTTGGTTTTGAGTGTTGTGAGAGTCTTCTCTCAGTTATTATAATCCAACAAATGGAATATAAAGTGGCATGGGACATTTTAATTGAGTACCTCATGACTGATTCTTTTTGCTTTCGCAAAGGATGGTGAAGGAGTAATCCCCAATCTGTTGAGCTATGATGTACTCTAATAATTTTTTTTTTGGTGGGGAGGGGAGAAACCAAGCTGTTGAATTCTTTACAAATAAAAACCAATAGATCTTCCTCATACAGTACCTCTGGTAAGGGATTTTCTTTAAATGATTCCATCTGTACATCTTTTTAAGGTCTTTGATCCTTTTTTCTAGTTGTCTTGCCATCCATGCACTTCACAGAACTGAGCTGAGTGCAGGCTAGTAAGTGATCTCAGATTTGTCAATTCTGCTTGCTGTTTATTTATTTATTTTATTTTTATTTATTTTACATTGTTGACCAGGAAAGTCCAAATGGATACATGTCCATTTTCAGTGGAGGCCCGGGGAGAAAAAAAACAAGGTAAACATACAGTAAAAATCACAAAATTATTACAAGTTACACAGTTTACAGGCTCTAGTTGAGCAAGCAGGTAATATAATCATACATTCTTAAAACAGTGTTGACAAAGTGACTAGGCAATGTAACACAATTACAAACTATATAGGAGGATCTAGTCTGGTTTTGAACAAGGACATAGCCAGTGAGTTTTAAAGTATAGCTTGAGGCTTTTTTTGAACTGAGTAAGAGAGGGTTCAAGAGTAAGATCAGCAGGAAGAGAGTTCCAAGTTTTGCCAACAGAGTCAGCAAACAGAGTGTCCCAGCCAGAGTTGTTGATTTTGGAAGTTTGAACCAGTAGTTTATTAGAAGAGCGAAGTGACCTCAGATTGCTATAAAGGTTTGTGATATTTTTAAGTGCAGGTATATTATCAGGTTGGTTGAGAACTTTATGTGCAATTATAAGCTGGTTGTACTGAAGTAGGCTAGGCCATTCTAGTCACCCCAGAAGATTAAGGTTGTGACAGTGGTAGGTCCTATAGGCTGTGCCTGTTGCAAATCTAGCAATATGGTCATAACAGCTGGAGAGTTTGCTAAGAGCGGATTTGTTCAGATTAGTGAGTATAAGGGAGGCATAGAGAAGAGTGGAGTAGATGGGAATGAGCAATAGCAGTCCTAGCAAATGGAGTAAGGAAAATTTTGATCTTATAGAGGGAGCCACATTTTTTATTAATGGTTTTGATAGTTTGATTGACATAGATATCAAATTTGAGGGTGTTGTCTATTGTGGTGCCTAAGAGTTTGGTTTGCGCATCTGGGGACATAATGGTACCATTATTAGATTTTATGATAAAGAGTAATGAGGAAGACGTACAAGTGGAGGAGAAAAAAAGCAACTTTGTTTTGTTAGGGTTTAATATCAGCTGACGGTTAGAGAGCCAGTTTTCAAGTATATTGAAAGCATTCTGGGTTAATGTCATTAAATCTGTCAGGGAGGTGGCTGAACAAATCAAGGTGGAGTCATCCACATATTGGATACAGGTAGCATTTGGGATGACAGCAGGAAAAGTCATTAATAAAGAGAGAGAAAATAAGGGGTCATAGTATGGAGCCCTGGGGGACACCTAGGGTGATGAGTAGATGGGTTGATAGTTTGCCCTGTCATAGAACAGCTTGTTGTCTACCACACAGGTAAGATTGGAACCATTGAAGTGCATGGCTATTTTAGTGTGAATGCCTTAAGGGTGTGCATCAGTATTTGGTGATTGACGGTATCGAAGGCCTTGGAGAGATCTAAAAAGAGGGCTGAGGAAACCTTGCTGTTGCATTAAAGCTCCTTCTAGTTTGGATAAATTCAGTTTATATAATGCTGAAATTGCCTTAATTTGCTGAACATCAGCCATCCTGGATTTCAGCAGATCTGTTAGTGATTCAAGTATCTTTTTAACACCTTTCAATTCTTTAAATGAAGAACACAAGGTGGCTGCCATATTGTTTGGGGAAATCAGGTTGCAGTATACTTCCTGATTCTCATTCCTGTACAGCCATTGGCTCTTTTTTATTGCTCTTACATATATTTAGTCCATTAATCAATCTTATTGCTGAGTAGAGTTACACTAAAATGGACAATAACATGAAGATCTGGCATACCAGGTAAGGACCTCACAGCTATGCTTCTTCCATACGTGTCCCCAGTTGTGTCTCCCCCCAAGTTCTAGTATTTTAAATTCTGTCTTCAATAGAATTGACTATAATGTTAATTTCCTCACTAATGATATACTAACATTTTGGAAATTTAAAATATCTTTGCAATACAATTAAAAAATTCAGCTTCAACTAAACAAGGGAATACATGTTTGACATTGGTAAAGGTTTGTCTAAAGTATTATTCATACATGCAATATAAAGCTATCTCTACTGGTCATTAATATGCATTTGAAAAAATATTTAATCAGATAGACACATCAGATTTATTTTGTGAATTAAAGATAGAGTATACTGCATTTAGACTAAATTGATTATATGTGCATGTGTTCCTAGATATTCAACCATGAGATACACCAAACTTTATTAATGAGCTGGAACAATAAAGGGATACAAGATTCACAGAAGCACAGTATATTTTTACATTTATTATATAAACCTATATGCATATGACCTGGATCAGTGAGAGAAAGCAAACTTAAAATGGATCCCTAAGCAAGATGCAAGGAGCATATTAAGGACAATGGGTAGTGAGTATCTGATGCAGGCAACTCAGTGGTTGCAGTAAAGTTAAAAGTTCACTGTGCTGTATCATTTATAGCTAGCACTGACAATGCGGGGGAACTGCACACTCCTGCAGTCAAACATACTTGGTCAGTATGTAAATTACCAATATTCTAAAGGAGACTAAAAACAATATGTTTTATGGATCTGTGCTGTAGTGGAAGAAAAAAAATAACAAAAGCAGAGAAAACAAGAAGGCAAATAATGAAATCATTATTTAACCTTTATGGTACTCCTTTAACAAAGAGGTGAATGAAGAAAGTTTGCGAGGGTGTGCCATTGTATGCAGCATAATGGCACATATTATCAGGGAGAGCTAATAAGTGCAGGTGGAATCATTGTAACAGTCACAGTTTTGGAAATAGGAAATAATCTACTTTAAAACAAAATTTATGATGAGGATTTGTAAACATTCAGTGTTTTGCATAAATGAACTCATAGCAGGCATTGTGCTCTTTAAAAGCAACTTTTAAAAGAAATGAAATTATTAGCCTCTGATTAGAGTATTTGGTTTTGTTTCTAAGCTCAGCTGTTCACGCTGCATGTTTCTGATGTCGTTTGTACATGTGCAAGTTGCAAAGGGCACAGAGATGGGCTGAGAAACTGGTGAGAATGAAGATGTGGTGCTGCTTCTTGGCAGAAACAAAATGGAAGATAGAAATGAAACATATTAGCTAACTGCAGATGTGATTATCTTACAGAAAATTAGCATAGTTAATATAGAAGTTGATGGATCTTTATGTCTTTCAATTTACAACACTAGATATTTCCCTGCCAACTCTATCTATTAAACAACAGAAGGTAAATCAAACTAAAATATTTTAAATGGCAAAACAGGCTTTGTCCTTCAAGGCTCTAAGCAACTAAGTTGTATTAGTGGTGCAACAGGTAGCATGCTCAGCTTTAGTATAGAAATCTGTGGGTTCTATTCTCACACCAGCTACATTGATTGCTAGTAAACTGAGGCTCCATCTGCTTGAGTTGGTGGTGGATATAAAAGATCTCATAGCACCTTTTCAAAAGAGTAAACGTTCACCTCAATGCTTTCACCAAATTTTCCCTAGTAGTATAAATACCACCACAAGTGTCCCCTGAACAGAGAAAACTAGCCTAGCAAGACTAACCCTGTCAAAAAAAGATAAATAAATAAAATGTAGGATTCACATAGTGAAGTATTGTCAACAAAAGAGGGTTGCATCCCTGGAGTCATCCATGCAAATGAGTTACTACTTTAATGTTAAGGATTATTAATGGGTCCTGAACATAACCAGGTCATTGCATATTAGAAATGGTTTATTATCATAATGTGGAATAAGGTGATTCCTGTAAAACTGGAATAAAACTCTTTTTTAATTAATTGACTGATTTTGGTTGAATTTGATAATGTCGTACTCAGCAAATGCCGAAAATGAATACCATAATATTGAACATTCGAACATGTTCGAAACCTCTGAAATTAATTGAAAATGTATCCTGCGATGTTCTGTACTGCTGCAGTGATAGAATGCATATATTTATTTATTTTTTTAAATCATAATAGTTTACAATAGTTTTCCATGTTTGCATTTAAGCCCCAAACCCCTTGCATATTACATATACCAACTACGAGATCACACTACAGTGAAAAAAAGGGTACATTTCCCAATCCGTAGTGTACCAGGCTCTCCATTCATAACATTGTCACATCAGTGAACACTCACTTTAACTAAATTAACTTTGAACACTTTCAGTTCAGCATTACGAATCTTTAAAAACATGCATTCGACCAAACCATATTCGTCTAAGTGCAATTCCATATTATGATAGTAAACCGTTAGAAACATGTATGTCAAGAAATTGACCGCAAGATTAAAGACGTTTAAACTATGTTATGATTGAACAGAAGAGATTATGTTTCCTTGTATTGCTTGAAATTTTACTTGTTCCTATGTACTGCAAAAGTTACAGGAAAAAAGTAAAGGAGTGCAGATTGTTTTAAAGCTTTGAAAACTGTAGCAGACATACTGCTACCATACAGAGACTATGGCTATCACAGTGTAGCAATGGGAGGTGCAAATTTTTTAAATGTTATTAAGCAGATTTTTCAGGATCTTGCCTTTTTTGTAATGCTTAATGAAGTGTTTAATAGTTTCCTGACATTCTTCAATGATTGCTGCTAACCTCTGTTAACATTTTAAGGCAAGACTAACATCAGTGAAGGAAACAACTTTTTATACACCTTTTTGGTGTCAAAATGTGCTGAACATCTTTTCCATGATATGTATCATAATTGTGACACTCCATGCACCTCAAAGAGGGCTGTGATTGGGTCTCTGATCATAACCAAGTTATTATATGTTCAAGACATGGATGCCAAGAAACAGAATACATAATAAATGGTTATGATCAGTGACATCTGTCATAATTTTTTGTAGTGCATGGAAATTTATCTCCTCTATGTATACCAGTTTCAAAAATGAAAAAAAAGTAGAGGAGTGTGATATGTTTTACCACTTTGAAAGACAGTAAAACAGCACTGCCAAATAGACAGAAGAGAAAAATAGTATCTCACTGAAGAGGAAAGAACTTTTAAGGCTGTTTTATTTAAAATTATGGCAGTGGGAAGTATCTAAGAGATTTCTAAGCTCTATTACCCAGTGTCAGTGACAGTGTCACTGTTCTTTGATGCCCATTGATAGACCCTAGTGCAAGACCTGATCTAAACAACACTTAAACGTGTTTAACAAGGTTTTTTTAAGCACTCCTAAGCAATGTTGATATTGGGTCTTAAGCTATGGACTTCTGAAAGGTGCTTAACAAGTTTATCTTTATCCTAATTTTGGGGAATAATTATAACATTCCATGCACTACATTGCAATTATGAAAGAGGCCCATAAGATGCACCTTAACAAAGTTCAAAAGATTAACCTTATATTAAATAACTACACTATACTTTGATTACAGATGATGTGTCAAAGGGTTAACTGTAAGCTTTTTCAGCTAGAAATTTGGAAACAAATATGCATAGCTATGGGGCTGCATCCAGATAAAAAACAGAAAGATATTAAACAGAGTCCAAGAAAATGACTCTCAGGGATAAAGAGCAATTAAAAATATGCAACTTCAATATAATTTGAAATCAAATATATAACCAAAGCTCTTTTATTTCTTAATACTCAAGACAGCTGAAATTTACAAGTGTTCATGTTCCATGACAAAATTGATTTTAGCCTTGTACAGTTTTTAAAATCTAATCTTGTTTTAATTACATACTGACAGAATGGGAAAGGGTGAAACACAAATGGAAGGCCCAAGGAAACAAACTGATGTAGATAAAATCCACAAGAACTTTAATACAGAAGACTTTTAAAATAAAAACTTATTTAAAAACAATGAAAGATAAGCTCATTTGTTCAAAAAATATAAATATAGAAAATAGAAACAGACATTATCTTACATACTTTTGCTTTATTTTATTTTATTTTATTTTATGGGGAATGCATTCTTTTTCTATGTTCTATTTTCTGCATTTTATTCTTTGTTGCAATTTTTGTAAATAGTATTGACTCTGTGCTATGTACTATGAATTTCTTTTCAGTAGCTCCTATAAGATGATGTTTCAGTTCCTGTGGGCTTGGCAGTCATGTGATTGAACACAAAGACTTTAAAATGAGTGTGTACTTCCAGCATTGTTATCTGATGAAGTTCATGTATTTTTTGAATGAAAGCTCTTATCTATCACTGTTTTTAAATAAGTTTTTATTTTAAAAAGGCTTCTGGATTAAAGTTTGTGTGGTTTTTATCTACCGCAGTTCATTTCGTGGGCCTTCCATTTGTGTTTCACCTGTATTTCTTCATTTTTTTTTCTTGCCTAGAATGAAAAAAGGCTTTATGAGGGTATTCCAATATTATGGTATTCCAATATTCTTGAGGAAAAGCAGATGAGAACTCTAAATCATGTTTATGTCATGAAAAATCTTGATTTCTTTATGGCTGTTTTGCAAATTTTAGTTGTGTCTTGAAAAAATAACAGTTTGATGTAAATTATCCCAGTAATGTCTGCAGGAGGATTAGCACACGCTACTTTATGTACAATTTCAATTTATGTTGAGTTTTTAACTTCTGAATTATACCATGACCCCCCCATTAATATTCCAAAACGTGCACGCTGATTGGCCAGCTTGCACGTTGTAAATCGACTTATACTAATGGAAAAAGGTCCGGTCGCCCGGACTTTTTCCATTAGTATAAGTCTCTTTTAAAACACTGTCTCGCTATGTTAAAAGAGTTTAACATAGCGACACAGGTTTAAAAAAAGCAACGGAGATCTCTGTTGCTTTTTTTAAAGCTGTCTCGCTATGTTAAACTCCTTTAACATAGCGACACAGTGTGTAAAAAGCAATGGAGATCTTGCTTTCTCCGTTGCTTTTTAAACCTGTCTCGCTATGTTAAATGGGTTTAACATAGTGAGACAGCTTTAAAATAAGCAACGGAGATGTCCGTTGCTTATTTTAAAGTTGTCTCGCTATGTTAAACCCATTTAACATAGCGAGACAGGTTTAAAAACAAAGCAACGGAGAAAGCAAGATCTCTGTTGCTACTGTTCGCTATGTTAAATGGGTTTAACATAGCGAGAAATCTTTTAAATAAGCAACGGACATCTCCGTTGCTTATTTTAAAGCTGTCTCGCTATGTTAAACCCATTTAACATAGCGAAACAGTGAAAAGCAATGGAGATCTTGCTTTCTCCGTTGCTTTTGGCCACAGCTCTGATGTACTGCGTAGGCATGTGCAGTACATCAGAACTGCCGCAGATACCAGACAGCTGTGGAAGGGTAGCAAAGAGGCATTATACAATGCCATTATTTAAGAAAAGTAATTATTTCTTTTCGTAAATAATGTCATAGTATAATAGCAATAACCCACTTCTGGGTGTGGGTAATGCGGGATTTACCCACGGTTGTCTTTGTTTGGTCACTCGGGCTTCGCCCTAGGGACCAAACCACGCCAACCGTGGATAAATCCCGCATTACCCACACCCAGGTGTGGGTTATTGCAATAGCATCCAACAAATGAGAAAAATGTATTTAATAGCATCGATTAATGTGCTGTAGTTATAATTTATTGACAGGCCTTTAAAAGGTACATTTATATACCTGTTCCGAGCATCAAGCCCTTGAATTTCCTCCTTCAAGGCATCAGTCTCTTCATAGATTCATAGGTTCATAGGTTGGTACTAGGCTATTATCCCTAGGGCCTATACAAGCCTAGCCATATCAATTCTCTGACTATTTCTTCCCAGAATATTTACTTCCCTGGTCCCCTGTCTACCAGAGTGACTGATGTAATCCCTGGGGTGAATTCCCTATCTCTCATCCAATCGTCAAGATTCCTTTTGAAAAGGGCCAAAGAGGCGCTCAGCTTGACATGTATGGGCAGTCTATTCCAGAGCATGGGGAGTCTCTGGGTCAGGAACCTATCCCTCCAGCATGTTTTGTTCATTGTGATGACCAGATTTAGATCCCTGGAGTGTGTAGCTCTGAGGGATTGGGATTTCTTTAAGTATAGCATGTCCAACAGCACTGGGTTTGACATGGCCTTGTATGTTAATTAGAGATCACCTCTGAGTAGGAGATATGCGACAGAGTATTGCTGAAGTTTTTTAGACAGTCAGCATAGGGCATCTGCTTTAGGCCTGTGATTCTATCAGCGAGGTATTTCTGTGGCCTTTCCAGTTGTTGCAGATGTCTTGTGAGGTACATACCAAATGGGCCATTGTATTCTATAATGGATCCAATGAGGGATGAGTACAGTGGGACAATGACCTCCTTTTTCTGGATGAAAAACCCTTAGTGATGAGGTGTGCTGCATAGAAGGATTTTCTGAGTGTTGTGGCTATGTGGTTGTCGAAAGTGAGACCACTGTCCACCTGAGTCCCTAAGTCCCTTATCACACTTTTGGTGTTTAGTGTACTGCGCCTTATGTGGTAATTTACAGGTACATGTTTTTTCCCAAAGGGGATAACTATACATTTCTTGGCATTGAGCTTGAGCCCATGGCTCTGGCACTAAGCATCTTTTTTCTGTAAGGCCCTTTTGTAGAATATCCACATCATTTGGGGATTCAATAATGGCTCCAGTTTGCAATCATCTGCGAACTTTGTTAGACAATGTCCCTTAGTGCTGGCCTATACTTCAGAGAATTAGATGCCAAACAAGAGCGGTCACAGGACTGAACCCTGAGGTACTCCACTTGTCACTTGTCTGAAGCTGGATTTTGAGTCGGCTACTTTTACATTTTGGGTTCTGTCAGTAAGCCAGTTGGCAACCCATCGAGTGACATAGGGATTAATGCCCAGCTTAGTAAGTTTATTTATGATTCCAGAGTGGGGGATTATATTGAAGGCCTTGGCAAGGTCCAGATAGGCTGTGTGGACTGCCTTACCCTCATCCACGGCTCTGTAGACTGATTCAAAGAAGTCATTCAGGTTGAGGAGACAAGTTCGGCCCTTTACGAAACCAAACTGGGTGGGGTCCAGTGTTTGAAGGGTGCCAATGTTTTTGTTTATAAGTTCCATGATAATGCATTAAATGGCTTTGCAGATTAAGATCACCAGACTGATGGGACGATGGTTCCTGGGATCCAAGGTGGATCGCTCCTTGTGAAGTGGGATAACTGTAGCTGTGCTCCACTCATTGGGTATGAAGCCTGAGGTGAGGCTATGATTAAACATGACACTTAGGTGAGGTGCCAGTTAATTTTGTAGTTCATGTAGTACACAGCCCGGGATGTCATCTGTTCCCATGGATGCTGTATTCTTAGCTTTGGAGAGTGCTTTTTTTACCTCTGTGGCAGTGAGTACCGGAATTTGGCAATTTTTCAGTATTGAGATGGGCCCTTTAGGGGGTGAGAGGGGGTGAAGTTGGCACTGAATCGATCTGCCAGGATACTGGCAACATCCTTGGGATCAGTATATTTAATGCCATTCTGTTATGGCTCAGAGCAGATCTGAGCATTGCCATTTAGATTCTTGACATAACTTTAGAATGCCTTATGGTTGTCCTTAGAATCTTTGGCAATTTTATTTTCGTAACTAGCTTTGGAGGATTTTATGAGGGATCTCAACTTCTTACTGAGGCTGGTAAGGGAGTTTCTTGCATCCTGTGATTTTCCTCTTTTCTGCAACAGTTTCTTCCTTCTGTTGTATAGTTTGTTTATAGCAGGGGACTACCAGATTGGGTTCCTTTTTCTTGGAGGAGACCATCTTGGTTCTGTTTGGAATGGCATGATTCATGTACGAGTGGATGTGCTCGTACAGTGCATTAGTGTAGGATTCAGCGGTCGAACTTCCAGTTCCTGTCTACATGGGTGTCATGAAGTTTGTCACTTCTGACTTGAGTAGCATGAAGTTGGCTTTGGAGAAGTTTTTTATGGAGGTTTCCCTACTGGGGGGTGGGGGTGGGATGTGGACATCAAGGGTGATTAGCTTATGGTCAGACCTGACCAACGAGGGGGTGACCACTGGTGTGGAGCATTAATCTCTCATGTTGGTAATGACCAGGTCTAGCAGTGGAATTCTACTTTTGTTTCATTTCATTTCCAGTTCTCCTTCTACTTCAGGAACACCTCTGCTCTATCCTCTCCAAAGCCAAATGGTTACTAATCTCTTATAGATTTGAGCTCCTCCTAAGGTCACTTCTTTTCAAATTACTTCAGCCAGGAGGTACTCCTAAGATCACTTCTTTTCAAACTACTTGAGCCAGGTGCCATTCCTTCTCCTACAGCCAAACTACATAATAATATCACCCCTACAACCTCTTCAACCTCTCCCAATTAACTCTGTCACTCCAGACATCCCAAACCAAACTGCACTGAACTGACCCCTCCTTCTCCATTCATGCATCCAAACTTTGGCAGTCACCCCCCCATACACACACACACACTTAAAAGAAGACTCCTCTTTCCCTCCATTCAGAGCTCATCTGAAAGGACACCTCCATCAAAAATTTGACTACAAGTGCTTTCCACTGGACACATCAACTAACTGCTTCCTTACTTGTACCACTTCATCATCAACCCTCAGTTCTCACCTGCTGCTTTCTTCTCATATTTGCTATTAAACTGAATTCATGTTTATGTTTCTATTCTGTTAGTAATATTTACATGTTGTTTCAATTCTCTATGAGATTTTCTGTCCTCCATGTCTGTGAATTTCTTCTGCCCTCTTTTGTGTAAATTTCTTCACATAGGCTGGGCCTGCAAATCATCTGCTATGATCAGTGCACTACTCTGGTAAACTAAAAAATAAATAAAAATTAATGAAATATTTCTTGGTATAAAAAAAGTAAATTTTTATGACCATTAAATGGGTAACTATAACAGCTGATGGCTGTGTGATGCCACTAAAAGATAATTCACAGTGAAATTGATGATGACTAATTAATTAAAGAATCCACTGGCAAAAACTGCAATGACTATGAATGGAGAAGCTTACCTCAATGACAGTCATGTGACTCATGAATTTCAGTTGTGTGGATGTAGCATACCCATGCCTTTCATATATCCACACCTGCATAGTTGTGCTGGTATGTGAACTGTTTGTGTAGGACAACGAGTTATAGTGATCGTACCAGAGGCTGACAATGACCAAAAAGTGTGGTATGGACACAAAAGGGGGAATTACAATGGAAACCAACAGACAGACATCATGATTGTCATCAGACCCCTTTTTCTCATTTTCTCGTAGGGTCAGGGTGTTGTGTCAACTGTCACCATCTCTCTCAGTGCAGTGCCACTCTCCTTCATTTTCAACAGTCATGCCTAACTGCCACAGGTCTTCTATCACAAAATCCATCCATGTCTTTGCTGGGTGCCCTCATTTTCTCTTGCCTTCTTTCTCTCTGTTCCAAATCTTCTTCATCAGATTGTCTTCTGCTATTCTGCACTTGTGCCCGAACCACCATAATCTGTTTTCTTTGACATTTTCTACAATTGGAACTACTTAGGGTTCTGCTCTGAGGTCCTCATTTCTTCATCTGAATCACAGTGTGCATCCTACCATCCATCTCAGGTACTTCATCTCCATCGCCCCTCACTTTCTCAACTGCTCTGCCTTTACTGCCCAGGTTTCTGTACCACATAGTAGTAGTGGCCATGCCGCAGTTGTGTACACCTTACTTTTTAGCTGGTTTGGCATTCTTCTGCCATACATTATCTCTGACACTTAGTGCTAGTTGACTGCAGCCCTCTGATTCTAGCTTTGACCTCCTCATTTATACTTCCCTTCTCAACCAACCCTCCCAAGTACTTGAAGCTGTTAGCTTGTTCCACTATTTTTCTTTCCATCTCATCTCTCAGCTTCTACTGATTTTCATAATTTGCTACCATGGCAACGGTCTTATCTTGATTCAGTTTCATCCCATGTGCCATCATTTTTGTATTCCATTCCCCTAGACATTCCTGAAGTTCTTGTTCAGAGGCTGCCAGTAATTCTACATCATCTGCATAATGCAGCTTTGTTGATCTGTCTCCTTCTACCTGTTTGGTAATGTAGTCCATAACCAGGATGAACACTAGTGTGCTCAGAGCTGAACCTTGATGGAAATTCATACCCAATGAGAATTCTTTTTTGAGTCTGAACACTGTTTGTAATTGTGTTGTTTAATTCTACCAATGTTTCTAGGATTTTGAGTCATAGCATGATAGTCTAAATCAGCTTTTTTTGGGACATTGTCATGTGTTTTCTCAAAGTCTAGGAAAGCCCAGTTGGGCTTTTTCCTCATCTCCAGCTTTGTGTCAACTATCTGTCTCACTGCGTACATCAGAATGGTTGTGCTACATCATCATCTAAATCTGAACTGCTCATCTCCCATCTTACTTTGTACTACTCTGCATATTTATGAAAAATAAGAAAACGGAGGTTACAAATCACGCCAGTCGAAGTAGTGGAAAAATCCTTTTACTTAATTTGTAAGCGCTTTCATGCACAGAAATATGTGCACTTCTTCAGTCTGGTCTGAAGAAGTGCACATATTTCTGTGCATGAAAGCGCTTACAAATTAAGTAAAAGGATTTTTCCACTACTTCGACTGGCGTGATTTATAACCTCCATTTTCTTATTTTTCATCAGTTTACTTGTTTGTTCGTTTTTTTGGTTTCATTACTCTGCATATTTGTTTATCAGTCACCCTCTCCAGAACTTTTATGAAGTGAGACAAGAGTTTGATACGTCTATACTGCCCACAGTTGTTAATGTCCTATTTGTTCTTATATACTGACACTAATATGTTTATTCTTCTGTCATCTGGGATACACCTTTCACTCTGTACTGCTCTGAGTACCCTCTGGAGCCATTTTTTCCTTAACTTATCCAACATCTTGATTATATCTCCCATGACTTCATCTGAGCCTGCTGCTTTCCCTGACTTCATTTTTCTTATTGCTGTTCTTATTTCTTCTACAATGGGCTCCTCCTCTTATTTCATTGTAGGCTGTGTCTGGGGCAGTAGAGCTTCTGTGGGTTTTCTTTATTCAGAAGCTGCTGGAAGTACTCCTTCCATCTGCAGTTGATGTCATGTGAACTGGTAAGCAGGTTGTTGTTGTTGGCATCACTTAGGAAGGGTGTCTGATGATTATATTCTTTATCTTTCTGTCTTTGTCTTGCAACATGATATAGTTGCTTTGTTGCATCTATTGAGTCACTTTCCACAAGCTGGTTGAGTGCATCAATTGCCATGTTCTTCATTGTTGCAACTGCTTTCTTAGATTCTTTGTTAGCCAACCAGTATTCCTTCTTAGCCTAGGCTGTCTTCTCTATTTTCCTCTTTTTCCTGCACTCCTTGTTTCTTTTTATGACTTCCTAGGCTTTCCTTATGTATCTTATTTCCATACCTGGCTTTGCTGCATGTCTGTTCTGCAGTCTTCATGCATGCTGTTTTGAAGGGCCACCATTTTTCTTCAACTCCACCTCTTTCCTCTTCTTCCTTGATATGCTAGAGGCTTGAGTATTTCCTTGAACTCTTATGCTTTCTCTCCAGTCAACTTCCAGGTCTTCAGCCCAGTTTCTCTAGACCTGAAAAGCCTTCTCTGACCACTACTTGCAGCTGATTCTGGTAGCCAATGGTTTATGCTGTAGGCTGTTTGGTTCACTAGAGATTGCTTTGCAATAGCTGATTCGATCTCAGTGCCTTTTCCTTACTAGGAGGAGGAAATCTACTGGAGTTGCATGTTGGCCACTGTTGTATGTGATCTTGTGACCGTCTCTCTTGCTAAATCATGTGTTGGCCACAATCAAGTCATCTGCCAGACAGAAGTCTAGAATGACCTCTCTTTCTTTATTCCTGCTACCTTACCCATGTGAACCTATGAAGTCATCATACCCTGTTCTGTCTGTTTGCCCAATGTGTGCATTAAGGTTCTGTGTTATCACCACTAAGTCTTAATATCTTGCTTTATTTCTTAGGTCCTGCAACAGTAGTCTGAATGCACTCATTTCCTTGCTATCATACAGGCAGACAAGGAAAGACAAAGAAAGAATACAAAGAGGGAATGAAGTGAAACCCCTGGGACAGGAATGCCATGATAGGGGACATTTAGGATAATGACTCCCTTTTGTGTTGCCTAGGGTAGTGCTTGGTCAGAGGCCAGTCACCTCTGGGATTGCCCACTTTTATGAGTCCTGCTTCTGTTGGCATACTGAGCATGGCCTGAAAAACTATGCAGCTCTGTCAGTCACAAAAGTATATTCTTTGGGTAGCACATGCAGATGCCAAGATGGTGATCCACCACTGACATCACCACCTCCTCCATTTCCAACCAAGTAACATATTGGGACTGAGTGGCAGATAGATATATATGCATTTCATATATAGATTTAGGTATATAGATAGATATAAAATGGAGGACAACATTCTGGAGGCAGAAATATACTCATACTCAGTATGGTCATTTTGTTCTTATAGAAACATGGGGGCTTCAGATGCAAGATCAGTCTGCACAGGATATGTGGCCTATATTTTTGCATTCCATTCTGTTTTATAGCTGTAGTCTCAGTGGGATCTCAGAAAGTCACAAAGGAGCATTGATACACTTTTGTGTTTGCCTGTTTTCATTGGCGCTTGAAGGTGCTGACATGCTTGATGTAAGTTAAATGTTTGAGCTTGATTATGACGGCAGCATGAGTCTTGCACAATATTCAACCATGGTGACACTGTTTGACAAGGTTAATGCAGTAGGCATTTCACTCTTCCTTCCACAGAGACTATTTCATTGCCTTTGCAATCCTGCCCTCATTCTCAGGAGACTATAGTTTGGTAGGACTTGGCTGACACAGCAGCCCAGTGTACAGAGTCTTCCCCTGTGGCCCAGGCACCAGTGGGTACTGGTAGTTCCCAAAGTTATAGGGAGGAATGTACAGGCCAGCATACCAGTGGTCATTCATGTCATGGTTGCTGCCTCACTCCTGAACTGTATCTCTCTATGGCTTTCACACAGCAGATGTAAAGGGCTATCACACAGGCACATACAGATGTCACTGCAACCATCATAAAACTGATTAGTGTAGTTCATGGTCTGGATAAAAACTTAAAGACAGCTTTGCTCACTTATGTAGTTTTTCTGAAGATTATAGGATGGATTCTGTCTCATCAGGGTACATGTGTGCAGCCACACATCATGAGGATCAGCTTTGCAGTGATGGATCTTCTTCAACTTGAGGTGAGAAAGCCCACTTTGTGATGGACAGGAGACATTCTAGATCCTGGAGCACCAAATCCTTCATGACTACCAGTGTTAGATGCAGATGTAGTATAAGCTCTGAGCCTAGCCATGGCACTTGATCCCACCATTCATGGTCATGGAGCACATCATATTCTGTGTAAGCTGTGGATCATGCCAATGACCTTATTTGGAGGGACCAGTTCCATAGATGGGGAGATGGTCAGTCTGTGCACCTACCTCCTGAAGGTGACTTGGACCTGTGCTAGAGAAACTTTCACAGTGCTGTGACTTCTGCAGGAGCTGTGTTCATACACACACACACACACACACACACACACACACACACACACACACACACACACACACACACACACAACAACACACCCCAACTCACTCCCATTACCATCACCCACCTCTGTCCACGTATACCACATTGGAAACACCGCACTTCCACAACCCGTCCTCCCAGCTGAACACACTCTAGGCAATGAAACACACACACATTCATCCATATCAGTAGCCACCATTTGATAATACCGATTGCTGACACCTGCCATTGCTGCCCACTCCATTTCTTCATATACTTCGGTACTCTTTTACCAGGATAGCCTGTCTCTGATGCACAGCATGGTCTTGTATTAATACTGCATTCATCACTGTTAATCTTTGTTTATATTTAATTGGGCCATAGTTATGAATGAAACACTGTCTCTTAGCCAGCACCACAGCATACCATACTCATCTCCACCTTATGTGATCATCTCTTGCAGCCAAGTCCTCCACTAACTCCTCATCAGGACCCTTCATCAATACTGAATCCAGCACATCCTCTCCCCCACTGGCAATCCCTTACAGAATTTGTTTGCATGCCAACAAGTTGCGTAACATTGCAGATACAGCAGATATTTTGGTGTATATTTCTAGATTGTGCTGCAGGTTGTCACCATAGATATCTAAACAATAGAATAAGGCCGTCATCGATCTGAACATGTTTGAAGATGTTTCAGGGCTGTGACAGGGTGATGTTGTGTGAGTTCATAATGTGTTTTTTTTGATGGGTAGAACCCGCGGTGGTGGGTAGGACCCGTGGTGGTGGTGCTACGGTAACATTGTCACCTCACAGTAAGATGCTGTTCGGTTTGATTCTCAGCTAGAGCGTCTTCTGTGTGGAGATATGTGTGAATGGGCGTACCTTCATTGAAGGTTGTGTGTCAGGGCTGGTAACTCGGCATGTAAAAATCAACTACCAATCATTAGCGGACCGGAGTTCCTCTGTGTCGACCCCTAACCGGGAAAAGCCGAAAGACACAAGAACATCCATTAGCCATGGCTGCTAGGCATATCCAACATTGCAAATAAGATATACTTGGGAAAAATCACCATGCACTAATTGTTAATATATGTTGCATGTGTGCTAAATGTGAAAATTGTGGATACTTCCTGGGTGATGCTCTTACAGCTAATATTTTATGCCCTGTGAATTGCATAGCATCTGGCAGATGAAGTACTAGAATCCTTTACAGTTGATATATCATTGTCCCTATGCCCCAGGCAGGGCCTTGATGACAACATTGGAGTAGCTGATAGTTTGCAGTACTTCAGAAATAAGCTATTTCACAGAATGACTACATGGTATTGTTGCTCTCCTCTTTGAACTATGGGAGCCACATATGCTACACCATGTGCTGAAGAAAGGTATCAAAAAACTGATATAGTATCAGGGTAGCAGATGCCTAAGATACACCAGCAGTGCCCCCCCCCCATTGGATACTGGAATGTCCATGTAGCCAGGATTCTCAATGCTGCACGTACCTTGGTGGCCAAAGCATTGGGTATTCCACATACCCTATGAGCCTGCATGTGAGTTTGGCATTTGTGTAGAATAGGGAAATTTGGCTAAGCCACTTTTGGCAACAAATTTGGACAACAGGATGGAAATAAAAAGCTATATCTGTCATATGTTTTGTTTAGTGTGTGTGTGTGTGTGTGTGTGTGTGTGTGTGTGTGTGTGTGTGTGTGTGTGTGTGTGTATATCACACAAGCATCTGGTGTAACACCTTGATGGGGATTCCGCATTATCAGGCAATAGTGTAATCATAACAAAAAGAATACTTAGGTATGGCCAGTAAGATGTATGACAGCTCACTGTGGCAAAGGGGTTACACTTCAGTTACACATCACTGGTAGATGTGTAGGGAGGTACATGAAGAAGGGTGTAATGAAGGCTGTGAACTATGGAGGTAGTATGGCCTTTGATTTGGATGTCCTGCATATACTCAGTAGTTGTGTTACATACAAAGGAGTAGTCATCACAGTAGCCACATGCTAGTGGACATTCCACATGCCATCTACCCCAGGACACGGGTCACATAGCACTTGGTTTGCTTATAGGGTGTGATGTCTATATTATCATTGGGTTATGCATTTGTTTTCATAATGTAACAAAGCACCCCATATTTTTGTTTCATCTCATGTGTTGTCATGGCTGTGGCAGCAACCTTTGGTGTGTGTTGATACTGTCTGTATTATACTAATATCACAGATAGAGTTAATAATTGTCCACAGTCTCTAGTCCTCCAGATAGCTGTTTGGACACAGGATGTACATGTTATTCTTGTGTCTGTGACTTAAATAATGGACAGAAAGGGCCTAACAGACAACCCTGATGTATGGGCCTAATCACTGGTCTCAAGATATAGGTCACTTCACATATTTTAACATATTTAGATGCTACATATATGATCCATTGGTCTACCCACTTGGTGATATAGGTGTTTATGGACACATCTGACAGTGTTGGGCGAATACTTCAGTGTGGATTTGTGTCAAAATCCCTTAGCATGGTCAAATTCCACAGGATGATAATGTTGTCATCATGGATGTCATCAATGACCTATTTGAGGACATCTAACAGATGTAACAGACATGGATGTAGCATTAACAACTCACACAAGTATGTTGCACACAGCCAGGATATTACTAGTGCCCATTTAGAAAAGGTCCATGATGACATTTTGGTCTACCACACAGATGAGCAGAGTCAGGATGTGTCTATAAATGCATGCATGAGGTGCTGCCCCCACCACTCAGATGGATGCATGTTGATGTACATCCTTCTCTGGGAAATTATTCCATATGGAAGGTGTGTTGAAATGTGTATCCAACAGCGTCAGGCAGGTGTATGTTTTGAGTCATGTTGTAGGTGATCTGTGATGTTGTCACAGCCCGTTGATTTTGTGTAATAGTCCTGGATGAAGGTAAGACAATGCATACTGCCTATCTTGATCTGGCCTGGGGTTTGGACATAATCCCCCAATCAGGTATAGGTTCATAGGTTCATAGGAAGGTACTAGGCTATCTGCCCAAAGGCATTTATAAGCCTAGCCAGAATGTGTTGGCTTTCGATGCCACCTTAGATTAGTTCCCTGTGCCTCTGTCCAGCAGAGCCATTGAAGTGATCCCCGAGGTAAACTTTCTGTTTCCCATCCACTCGTCAAGGTTTCTCTTGAAGAGGGATAGCAAGTAACTCTGCCTAATGTAGACTGGAATCTTGTTCCAGAGTATGGAAAGTCTCTGGGACATTAATCTATCCCTCTAGCATGTCCTATTTATTGTTGTGGTGAGGTTTAGATCCCTAGAGCGTGTGGCTCGAGGGGGTATGGTTTTCTTTTGGTGGAGCATGTCCAACAATTCTGGGTTGGACATGTCCTTGTATGTCAGGCAGAGATCATCTCTGAGTAGGTGGTATGCAACCGAGTACAGGTGGAGTTTCTTCAGTCAAGCTGCATAGGGCATCTGCTTGAGGCCAGTGAGATACTTCTGTGGTCTTTCCAGTTGTTGCAGGTGTCTTGTAAGGTACATCCCAAATGGGGCATTGTACTCTATGATGGGTCTGATGAGTGATGTGTAGAGGGGCCCAATTACCTCTTTTGATCTGGATGCAAACCCTTTTGTGATTAGGTGGACCACATAGAAGGATTTTCTAACCACTTTGGAAATGTGATTATTAAAGGAGAGGTTATGATCTACTTGGGTCCCCAGATCCCTTATTATGTCTTCTGTATTTAGGGGCTACCACCTATGTGGTAGTTTGTGCGTACTTTGTTTTTGTCAAAGGGTATGACTATGCACTTTTTGGCATTTAGCTTGAGGCCATGGTTTTGACACCAGGTATCTGTCTCAGTGAGACCCTTTTGGAGGATGTCTGTGTCAGCCGGAGAGTCAATTATAGCCCCTAGTTTGCAGTCATCTGCAAACTTGGTCAGCCATAGTCCTCCTGTGCTTGCCTGTACCTCTGAGAAGTATATGCCGAACAGCAGGGGTCCTAGGACTGAGCCCTGGGGAATGACACTTGTAACCGGTTTAGTGTCAGACCTAGCTGCCGCAACTCTTACCATGTGGGTTCTGTCCATGAGCCAGTTGGCAACCCATCTTCTGATGTAGGGGTTTATGTTCAGGTTGGTGAGCTTGTCTATAATATCTGAATGGGGAATGGTGTTGAAGGCCTTTGCGAGGTCTAGGTAGGCTGTGTGGACCACCTTTCCCTTATCTATAGCCTTGGTAACTGTCTCAAAGACGTCTACCAGGTTTAGGAGGCATGATCTGCCCTTAACAAAGCCGAACTGGGTAGGGTCCAGTGTTTGGAGGTTCCCAATGTCTCTGTTAATGAGATCCATGATGATGTGCTCCATAGCTTTGAAGACCAAGATAGTCAGGCTTTTAGGGTGATAGTTCCCGGGGTCTGTTGAGGATCCACCTTTGTGGAGCAGAATAACCATTACTGTGTGCCACTCTGTGGGCATGAAGCCTGTGGAGAGGCTGAGTTTAAACAGTGTGTTTAGGTGAGGGGTTAGTTCATCTTTGAACTTGTGTAGGATGCAGCCAGGGACACCGTCCAGTCCCATTGATGCTGTGTTTTTGGCTTTGCAGAGGGCTGTTTTAACCTGAGTGTCTGTGATTTCAGAGGCAATACATTCTTCTGGTATAGTTATGGGCCCTTTTGGGGGTGAGACGAGGTAAAGTTTTCAAAGAAACTGTCTGCCAGGATGTTGGCTATATCAGTCGGTTCAGTGTATTTTGTGCCATTCTGCACTAACTCTGAGCAGATCTGAGAATTGCCACTTACATTCTTGACATAGCTAAAGAATGTCTTGTAGTTATCTTTGGAGTCCATGGCAATTTTTCTTTCGAAGCTAGCCTTGGATGATTTTATTAAGGAACGTAGATTCTTGCTGATACTGATCAGGGATGTCTTCCCTTCTTGGGATTTTACTCTTTTCTGTACTAGTTTCCTCCTCCTATTGTATAACTTGTTTATGGCAGGAGTCCATCATACTGGTTTCCTTTTCTTGGAGGAGTGAGTCTTGGTTTTGCTTGGGATAGCGTGAACCATGCATTCTTGTAGCTGCCTGTAGAGTGCATTAGTAAAAGATTTTGCAGCTTGGACAACGTTATCCTTTAGCATGGGGGCTTTGAAACTTCCCACCTCGGTCTTAAGTAATGTGAAGTTTGCTTTTGAAAAGGTTTTCACGGTGGTTTCTTTGACCGGGGGTGGTGGCGGAATGTGGATATCCAGAGTGATTAGTTTATGGTCAGATCTAACCAGCGAGGGATTGACCTCCGGTGTGGAACACCAGTCGCCCATGTTGGTGATGACCAGGTCCAATATGTTGTCACCTCTGGTGGGGGTATTGACCAGTTGATCCAGAGCATTTGAGTTTATAAATTCTAGGAAATGTTGGGCAAGGGAGTTTGTACTTGAGCAGTTCTCCCAGTTAATGTTTGATTAATTGAAATCACCCAATATCAGGGTGTTTGGTAGGACCTTTATGTTTCCCAGTGTTTCCAGGAATTCGAAACGGGGGTCCTGGGACATGGTGGGTGATCTTTAGCAAGCTACAATTTGAATAGCAGTTTTGCATGTTGTTAGTTGCACATTGATGATCTCTGAAGCATCGTGCTGTGCCACTAACCTGGAGGTGTGGGTGTCCTTGATGAACATGGATACGCCCCCGCCTTTTGTATTTCAGTCTGGGTTTTGTGGCTGAAATGTATGGTATGAGTTGTAGCCTGGTAGTGCTGGGGTGCTCTCTGGAGCCTTAAACCAGGTTTCTGTTACTGCACATATATCAATTTTCTCCATACTGAGGAGTGCCTCGATTGCATGCATTTTGAGGTTTAGACTTCTGGCATTGAGTAGCATTACTCTCAGTTTTTTGTTACTTGTGCTATTTATGGCAGTGGGTTGGTCTTTTGAGCCTTGCCTAAAAAAGGCACTATGGGGGTGGCAAGATCCTTGGCTAGTATTCGAAAGCCTAAAGGTGACATGTGCAAGCCGTCTCTAGTGAAGCAGTATGGCTTGTCGAGCATGTCATCCCAGGCTGACAGACACTGGATCCCCTTTGAATGACACCAGAAGCTTAGCCAATTGTTGAAATTGATAATTTTTTCCTCTATACCATGGTATCATTCTTGGTGAGGGCAGGATGCTACTCAGGGTCAGGGTCATACCGGTCTGGGCTACGTAATCAGAGAGCTCCTCCATGTCTCTTTTCATGTAGTCCAGAGAGGTACGGCTCAGGTCATTCACACCAACATGGACAATGGCAGAGTTGTATTTGTACTTGTTCTGTAGTGACCTGAGTGCTTGTGTTATGTGGTGGATCCTGGCACTCGACAGGCAGCTAACAGTAACCTTCTCCTTGTTCAGCCTAGTGAGTGGGACATCAGTGTGCCTGACTATAGTCACCTATTACTAGTGTGTTGTGTATGTTATTTTGCCTTAAGGGCTGTGATTGCGTGGCACACTGGTTTTGTGAAGTATGTGTTTCATGGTTTGTGTTGGGGGGGGTGGAGGTTGCTTGAATGTCTGCTTTAGAGGTCTCTGTTGCTTTTGCAGATTTTTATTTAGAGCCTCCAAGTATGTTTTCATGTATTTATGTGTGTTTTTTTGCTGGTGCTGGTTTCATAGGTCTATGTGAGACTGGTGGTGTGATGCAAGTAATTCCCTTCTCCTCTTGACTGCCTGGTCCAGTCATGGGTTGAGAGAGCTTAGCCTCCAATTTGGCTGTATAATTGCATCTCTCGCATGTATTAGTGTTTGGTGGTAGGAGGAGAGGGCTGTCTGTATACATGAGGCAATTGTAACATTGCCTCAAAATGCCCAGATTCACCAGTTGGACTGGAGAGTACAGCTGAAACTGCCCTTTGGACATGCCTGGATAGGTACAGTGAACTGTTTTACTGATTGGCTGGTAAAGTCGAATATAGAGCCTTGTCCTTCTCTATAGTATAGGGGGGGTCTAGTGCTAAGGTATATTAGTGCTCGCTATGAGTTTTGAGCAAGTGCCGGGATGAGAAGTGACTGGTTTGAGTGCTTAAGTTGAAAGTTTGTCTAGTTCCAAGGGAAAAATTGAAGAGTAGACTTTGTGGAGCTGGGAATAGTTATACCCTAGCTAACCGCCACTGTCCGGAATGCAAAACCATGCAAATGCGGGTTTTATAGCAGGGAAATGAAAGAGATAGAAATTAGCCCAAAATGGCCAATAAACTACTAATTTCTGGGCTGACACCACTCCTCCAGGGACAGATAGGATGCTCAAGTTCCCTCTCTCACAGTGAACAGAGAAACTTCCTTCTATTCAAGTAAGGTATGGGCAAACACAGAAACTTGTAACACAGCCCTGAATTCTGCACTAATCTGAAAACTGGACTATACTAGCTTAGAAAGGCAGGAAAACAAGTATATTGTTTTGTTTTTTTTTTGTTTTATTTTTCAGAAAATAAAGCAGATACAATCAAAAAAACACTTTAAACGCCAAAAATGGCTATCACACTTGAGTGTGTAGCCTACAACAGTTAAACAGGTAATTTAAACACAAAAACAACTTTGTTAAAGTGCAGGCAGTAAAATAATCCCAATATGTAGCTGAAACAAGCTTTTTAAATCACAGAAACTCTAGAAAATTGGCATTTTAGGCGGAATTAGCTAAACCAGCAGAAAAATGATAATCACTCCAAAGTCTCACTTTTGTCTCTCTACTGCTGCAGAACTCTACAAGGCACCAGGCAGGAGCTTGCTGAGCTGTATCACTGAGAAATTCTCCCAGCTGGAAACACAGTAATTAGAACTGTCCATAGAGATCCATTTGATATAACAGATGTAAACAGGGTATATTACTGTGCAGATAAATTAATGACAGATAAAATTCTACTACAAGAACATAGACTAATAAGGGAAAGGAAGGGGAGAAATCAAATACCATCATAGAAGTATGAAATATAGAAAACTATAAAGCAATTAAGACAAGAAGTGTCACTGCTAGAAGGGTATAGAAGAGGGAACAGATCAACAAACATACTCAGAAAGATAGATGTGCTAAAAGTAATGAGCAGTATTATAATGTATCAGGATTTATTTTGCACTATTCCAAATAATAAACTAAAAATATCAGCACAGGCAGAAAAACTTAGAAGATACATGGGTATATATTAAGGAAAAGTATGAAATAAGCAATTTATTGATTACCCCAAAAAGTTCTATAGAGAACTGGGAAACAAGGTAAAATTAATTGAAAGACCACCCAATAAAAAAGAAATAGATACATTCTGGAGAAATGTCTATGAAGATCCTGTGGAGCATAACAGAGATGCTAAATGGATAGAAGGAGTAAAAGAAAGAATAAGAAGATCAAATGTACAGGATATGAAACGGGATGAAGTAACTGCCAGAGGGATTGAGATAAAGTTAAGAAAAGCCTTTAATTGGAAAACCCCAGGCCCAGACGCAGTACCTAACCTCTGGCTAAAAGTATTAACATCTTTGTAAGAAGATGTAGCCACAAGTAAGAACTATTTATATGCACACCACAAACAGAAAAACAATGTTCCTACTTAAGAGTGAACCTGCAAGTTATCCTAAAAATTATATACCAAAAACTTGCCTTCCAATGATGTATAAACTATACACTGGAATTGATGCCGACAGAGTTTCTAGTCATTTAGAAGAAAATTTAATCATAGCAATAGAACAAAAGGGCAATGAAAGAAAGTCATATGGAACAAAGGATCATCTGCTGCTAAATAAAGTCATAGTGGAGAACTGTAAAATGGGGAGAATCTAAATATGGCATGGACTGACTACAAAAAAATCATTTGATAGTATCCCACATTCATGGATAAATATGTACAGCATATGTATATTGTATATCTGCCAGGCAACCTGTTAACTGTTTGCAAAGCTTATTCATGTTCTGACTGCATCTCTAAGCATTCCTTTTGCATGCTACTGCTCTTAGAAGACTTAGAGGCTAGACTTTACAACTGCTTTTTTAGAAGGCTAAGTGAATGCAGTTCATGTTGCTGTTAGTTCATACTGAATAACATAGCAGCAGAATTATTGTCTTAGAACAGCCATGCTTTGCTTTGTGCAATATATCCTGTCTGTATTCACTGCTGAATCGTAGGGCTGTTATCAGTCAGAGGCTGCATATTAATGCTGCTACTCTGTGGTTGCACAGAGCTGATAATGTTTGCAATATAACAAATTTTACTCTTTATCCGTATACATTGAATGCTCTGCACTTCTCAGTTGTGTAACCTTTGCACTAATTCTCCCTTATTTTAGTTTATTTTTCACTTTGCACTGATTTCTTTCCTGTGTGACCCCCCCACCCCCACTCCTACCTGGAATTAACTGCATACAACAAAATCTACTTTATCCACTGAAGTTGACACTCTTAATTAAATAAAACCTCTGGGAAGCATGGACCTGACACCCTACAGCTTTTATGCTGTAATAGATTAATTACAACTTAGATTTTGTAAAGTTTTAAGGCTTAAAATGTATATGCACAACATCAGAGAAGGGTTCCTGCCAATTGCCACTAGATTGGGCCATAATACCTTGAATCAGCCTTACACACACACACACATTCTTCCAGTCCCAAACATTTACTGTTTAAATTAATACATTTTTGCTTTTACTTTCAGCATCGCCTCTATACTATTCACAATACTCTCTCTAACTGTCCAACAATCCTGTTTGTGGCTTGCAGTGATAATTATTTAAAGTATTCCAGAGCTACCCATATTTATCTTTTGTTAGATACTGATATTTTAAGCTTATTACTCACCTTAAACTGATAGCTTTTCAGTACTTCTCCCTGTGGGGGCCAGCCGGGCCTGCTCTATTTGCTATGCTCACTCCACTCTCCCCCATAACATCAACCACACCTCTCTTCCACCTATCGCATAACCCCCTAATTATTCCCCCAGTCATACTATACCTCCTAACTACTCTACCTCCCCACCCATTCTAAATAGGGCCATATAGTGCTCCATCCACTAAACTATCACTGTCCTGCTCATATTCATTCTATCACACTGCAGTCAACCAGCATCACGCCCATCACTACTGTTACTATGATCTCACTTCTATCACTTACACTCTGTCTCCTAGCAATAATCACAACTTTTCAGACACCCAACGTACCTCGTACACCCACCTGTGTAACCACCACATATAACCCACATTTATGAAGTTACTCAGACATCCACCCAAGCTTAGTCACAGCTAATACCTCTGTACTATCCAAAGTAAAAATGTTACCTCTCCAAAGACACCCTCATTATCACACCACCAGCAGCAACTATACAATTTGTAGGAAAAAAAATGATGAGTATAACCCACATAATTTGCCAAAGCGTTATATCCCAGTGTAGTAATATACAACCCAACCCAGACCCAACCCCCTCCCTCCAGCCCCAGCAAACCTAGCAAATCTCTCATGCTATCAACCGTAAATCTCCAAAGCCTTAGCAACAAGATACATGAACTCCAGGCATGTATTTCACAAAAGAACCCTGCTATTATAGCAGCTACCAAACCTGATTGAAATCATATGTAAAAAAATGCAAATTTCTCCTCCCTGGCTACTCATGCCTGATAGCTGATCAGCCCCACAAGAGAGGAGGAGGAGTATCTATACTCTTCCCTAGCAAATATACATTAATTCTCTACTCAAAACCAACACCCAACTTCTCCCCAGATGAAGTACTAATCTCTATAATAAAACTTAATAACCATAAAAACATTTGCATAATTGCTCTGTATATTGCTCTAGGAATCAACATGCCAATATTAGAAAACATACTTACCTGGACTTCCAAAACATAGATAATGAAACCATCATCCTAGGTGATGTAAACATTGATTGGCTAGACATTGCCCACAACAAACCATCAAATAACATAAACCTTTACAACTTCTCGCAACTAATTGAAGATATTACCAGACCCAGCAAAAATAACAAATGGGCTTCCAAAATAGACCGGATATTAGTGTCCTACCCTAACAATATGATCACTGCAGGCCTACTACCTAATACCATTAGCGACCACCACCCAACATATATCCTACTCAAAACTACCCCGACCCCAGGCCAATACCAATACAAATCAACCAGATATTTGACTAAGTTCCAACAATCCATATTTGATGAAATTTTAGCTAAAGTAAATTGGGAATCCCTGAAATCCTTACCACTTAATGAGGCTGTTGAATTCTTTAACACAACATTCCCAGACATCCTTAATAGGCAAGCACCCACCTGCCAAAAACATATAAAACATAACCATGCAAGCTGTCTCTCTAAATCCATCAAAGAAGTCATGTCCACAAGGGATAAAATCTGGAAATCATGGCAGCAAAACACAGACCCCTCAACTCTACTAGAATACAAGCAACTCTGTAACCAGTCAAAATGTGTAATTACCAGTTATAAAAAAGCCCACTACCTCCACCTACAAAGCCAACATAGAAATAATCCCAAAAAATTCTAGTCCTCCATCAACCATTACACCCAGGTTCTCAAAGCAACCCATCCCCTGACCCACACTAAACTCCTACCGAACTTGCTACTCTCTTCAATGCCTACTTCACTGACACCATAGCTAACCTAACCACCACCTTTCCTACAGTTAACAGCACCACCATCAAGACAGCTGATGACCAAATCATTCCCAGAAAACAATTCTAACCTCAATCCCAAACTAACATTCTCCCCCCATACCCACCACCACAATAAAAAAAACTTTTGCTTAAGCTGTACTCTTGGCCCTGACAATCTATCCCTACACTTCCTGCAGCTAGCTGCAAACTCTATATCTTATCCCATCAGCATGCCTCATCAGTTTACATTGCCTTTTGTGACTGTTGCCCAGCATTTTATGTTGGTAAGACGGACCGTAGATTATGGGACCGTATTTACCAACATAATTACGCTATAAAAAATAAAAAGGGTGATAATGCCCTTTCGAAACATATTTTATGTCATGCTGGGCACAGTTTTCACTTCATGGGCATAGATCTTGTTAAAGTGGGTATTAGGGGGGGCCCTCAGTCCCTCTTACTTGAAACAAGAGAACTAGAGTGGCAAATCCTATTGGATGCCTTCTCTGTCCCTGGGTTGAATGAGGCTTGCAACATTTCCGCAATTTTAAAATACAGAAGTTACCTTAGGTAGTGAATGAGGTGAATTAGCTACTCAACACTCAATACTTTTCTAAGAGTAGCCTTTGCAATAAAACTAATATTCAATTCACTTTTAATATGGAATCATTGTCTTTATACTCTTGGTTTCAACAAGTCCCCTCATCTTACCATATGATATTATATTTTATGAATATACTCTATTGTTGTTAGAGTTGTGCTTTTGATAGTTTTAAATTAAAGTTTTAAATTAAATTTTAATTTTTAACCATTTCTTAAACACCATATAATCTTATACAATAATTTTTTTGTGAATTGCTGTGTATAATTTGTTTATATACATTTCTAAAATAATTAATTCACTTTTGTTGAGTGTTGTCAAGGAAATGACATCACGTTGCTTGGTTTAAGGTTTTAAATTTGTGTGCATTTGGCGCTTTTCTGTTCTGTCTGATGAAGCTTCTGCGCTAGCAGAGGCGAAAACGTTTATCTAAATAAAGAGCGTTCACTTTGACTTTATCTGGTGTTCTGCAACTCGTCAACGCTTTTTTGTTCTATCAGTTTGTTTGTTTTCTTGCACCACCTTTATGAGTATGTCTACTGGCGTTGGGATGAGCCCTAGGACACCAAATTTATTTGGGTCTGAAAATGTTTCCTCCCCGAATGACCCTATGAGCACTGAGGCGCTTTTACTTTTATTAACACAACGGCTTGATGGCTTAAACTCGCGCCTGGATAAAATTGAATCCAATGAAGCGCTAAGGCTACGGAACTTCAACCCAAGCCAATCGGCTTTCAATCACAACTATTCTGTGAGCGGATATTCCAATGGTATTCAACCAGGTCAACCTCAGCGTTTACACACTACGGCTGGCAGCCTTAACGTTGAACACCCGCTCCCTGCTGCAAGATGCAGTGTGGCAACAGGTTTGGATGATCGAAACAATGGTGGCCATTTCTCGGATATTGCGCCTGGTTCTTTGGGGCAGAATATGGCTTGTAACGGTTTTAGCAACAACTCTAACAACAACCCTGGGCTTATTGGTGTGCCAATATTTTCGGAATGGGCTGGGAATCTTGAGGCTCTTGATTTTGGCTCTTTTGTTCCATCGGGTTCGCCGGCTCCAGGACTTGACACTACAGGTAACTTTACAGATAATATCACTGAGAAGCTTAAAGCTTTGGACTATAAAATGTTAAAGATAAAGAAATTACAATTAGAGGTCTCTTATTTTAAACAATGTTTACAGGAAAAAATCGTGCCTAAGGGGTTGAGGAGTTCCTTTGTTCCGACTGGACTATTCCAAGACCCTGTGTTTATTGATGACCTCACAACTCTTTTTAACAAACAAGGGTTGGAATTGTTGGAATTAATGGTGAAACATTATTCCAACCACATTGGGACCTTGTTGGCTGAAACTAGTGAGCTAGATGAAAAGATTAAGGCTGACATTAATTTTGTACGAAACAAATATGATTACAATCGTATTTTTCAGAGTATTGACGCTCTGTTGATCAAACTTAAACTTAATAAAACAAAAAAACTTTCTAGGGATAGGCAAGCTTATACAAGCTGTCTTGCCTACCCTAACCTTCATAAGAATATTAATAAAAACAACATTTCGGCCGCCAACCATAATCAAGGTGACAATGGCAGAGACGTGACAGCTACTGAAGCTGTCCCAGACCAGGGCGACCATTCATATGATGACAGAGGTGAATGCTCTTCATCTCAGGAACCAAGGAGGAGTAGCAGAATTAAAGCTAATCATGAAAACCATGATAATCATCCCAACTATAGAGGTCAACAGAAGCCTTTTTTTAGGGCGCAAGAACAATCGGCAACAATACAACAAGAACAGGAACAAATAGAGTCAATCAAAGGGCATTTTGGTGACAGTTCACTTGTCCCTCCAAAACCAGTCATTTTGACCAACATTAAGGGAGATTTCAAGGTTTATAACTTTTCTAATACCAATATTGAAAGCGACTTGATTGAACTTTTGGCTTATGGCCTTTCTTTTGTTCCTGATCAGAAACTATATCTTTCTAAGTTGTTGATTGACTTTAAATGTTTTGTCCGTAGATTAAATCTCAAGGTTTTGTTTAATGGCGAAACAGCAAGTGAAGGTCCTACATTTAAGCTGTTGAGCACTTTCAACCCCCCTTTGCACCCTATTTTGCACATTTTCAAGAACATTTGTGAATTAGATCTAAGACAATTTTTTGAATGTGTTAAGTGGTTTGACAATCAGAGTAACATCTCATTCGACCAAAGGATGGCTTTAAAAAACTTATGTAGCCTTCCTATTAGGGTCATTAAACCTGACAAGGGTGGGGGCTTGGTCATTTTTGATAAGGACGATTACATCAATAGGATGTTAACTGTTCTGAACTCTCCTGCCTATGAAACCTCATCTTTGAACGAGATGACAGGTCAATACAACAGGATTAAAGGGTACTTCAGGGATTTGTTTATTGAAGGTAGGATTGACATTGATACCTTCAATTTTATCAACATCTCATTCCCTAGGGTCCCAGCTATGTTTGGGATCCCTAAAATTCATAAAAACCTGTTTGATCCACCAATGCGTGCCTTAGTTGACGGGAGATGCTCCATCACCCACCCTTGTGCAAGAGTATTAGACAGCATTATCTCTAAATACCTTAGTTTAATACCCCAAATCTGCAAGGACTCTTGGTCTTTTTTGAATTCCATAAATGAAATCCAATTTGATCCGTCCTTAAATTTTTTAACTATCGACGTCTTCGACCTTTATACCTCTATACCACATCAGGAGGCGGTCGAATGGGTTGAGTTAATGCTTTTAAGCCTTCACGCCCCTAAGGATGATATAGCGGTCGCTACACTCTTATTGGATATCATCTTGTCCTCCAACTTCTTCATTTTTGACAATTGTTACTACCTTCAGAAAAGAGGGATTGCCATGGGCTCCCCCTGTGGGGGTAGCATGGCAAATTTGGTGGTTGCTTACTGGGAGAATACATTTCTTTTAAACAATCCCAGGTTTAAAAACACCATCAAGTTTTACACACGTTTCTTAGACGACGTGTTCCTACTTATCCAAGGGGGTGAAGAGGTTGTAGTTGACTTGATCGATTACATGAACGACTCTACTACATTCTTAAAATTTACCTATAATTTTTCGATTAGCGAAATTGATTACCTTGATGTTAAATTGGTCAAAGACCTTTACAACAATCGGTTTCAGTCTAGTATTTTTAGGAAGCCAACTTATTGTAATGCTTTCTTGCATTTTTCCAGTAACCACCCATGGAAACAAAAGAGGTCGATTGTTAAAGGGCAGTTGGTTAGAGCTGTACGGATGTGCAGTACAGCTGTGGCCTTTGAACATGAGTGCTCTAACTTGAAAGAAATGTTTCTCAATAGAGGATATCCTGTCGATTTAATAGATAGCCTAATTGAAGAAGTCTCCTCAAAAAGGGACAATGGGTTTTACCAACCTCTTCTTCAAAATAGTGAACAGGATATCGTTGTTATTACTGTGGCTTCACCTGGATCCTCTCCTTTAGAACTTTGCCCTAATGGACATAAGCCTGCTGGCATCTTGTCTACCCATCATTTGCCTAGTCGGGACTTTAAGACCAGCTTGATTATCACACATAATAAATTTGTAGGAGACATTTGTTCTATTGTCAAGAAAAACTGGCACTTTATTCAAAATAGTGCTACTTTATTAAATACATTGGGAACACACCCCTCTTTTGTGTTTAAGAGGGGTAGTAACTTAAAGGAACTCTTACAGACGGTCAAATCTTCATATCCCTTATCTAGATATACTGGCACAGCCATTTGTGGGGCTTGTAATTGGTGTAAACTTTTGAAGGTCGGGGGCTCTTTTACCATTAGAGATAAGAAATACACTATAAAACATAAGATTAGTTGCAACACGAAATCAGTTGTTTACATTGCCTTTTGTGACTGTTGCCCAGCATTTTATGTTGGTAAGACGGACCGTAGATTACGGGACCGTATTTACCAACATAATTACGCTATAAAAAATAAAAAGGGTGATAATGCCCTTTCGAAACATATTTTAAGTCATGCTGGGCACAGTTTTCACTTCATGGGCATAGATCTTGTTAAAGTGGGTATTAGGGGGGGGCCATCAGTCCCTCGTACTTGAAACAAGAGAACTAGAGTGGCAAATCCTATTGGATGCCTTCTCTGTCCCTGGGTTGAATGAGGCTTGCAACATTTCCGCAATTTTAAAATACAGAAGTTACCTTAGGTAGTGAATGAGGTGAATTAGCTACTCAACACTCAATACTTTTCTAAGAGTAGCCTTTGCAGTAAAACTAATATTCAATTCACTTTTAATATGGAATCATTGTCTTTATACTCTGGGTTTCAACAAGTCCCCTCATCTTACCATATGATATTATATTTTATGAATATACTCTATTGTTGTTAGAGTTGTGCTTTTGATAGTTTTAAATTAAAGTTTTAAATTAAATTTTAATTTTTAACCATTTCTTAAACACCATATAATCTTATACAATAAATTTTTTTGTGAATTGCTGTGTATAATTTGTTTATATACATTTTTAAAATAATTAATTCACTTTTGTTGAGTGTTGTCAAGGAAATGACATCACGTTGCTTCGTTTAAGGTTTTAAATTTGTGTGCATTTGGCGCTTTTCTGTTCTGTCTGATGAAGCTTCTGCGCTAGCAGAGGCGAAAACGTTTATCTAAATAAAGAGCGTTCACTTTGACTTTATCTGGTGTTCTACAACTCGTCAACGCTTTTTTGTTCTATCAGTTTGTTTGTTTTCTTGCACCACCCATCAGCATGCTCATTAACAGATTGATTAAAGAATCCCTTGTCCCAAACATTTGGAAAAAAGCATTCATTCTCTCCTTACACACCAACTCAGACACCACAAACTTTTGACCCAAAGCAATTCTCTCACCCCTCTCTAAAATGCTGGAAAAATGCATCCATGCCCAACTCCTCGATCATCTGCTTGAAAACCAAATTCTATCACCCACTCAGCATGGTTTCAGACCAGGACACAGCACCACTACTGCCCTCCTCTCCTTCCTTGATACAGTTAACTGGGCACAGGATTCTGGCAAAATAATTGCTTCTCTTTTCCTCAACCTCTTCAAAGCTTTCAATACCATTTCCCACAACATCCCTCTCTCTAAACTATCCACCCTCCACATTTCCCCACCTACCCTACAATGGTTCGATAACGACCTCTCAAATAAGCAGCAATCCACCAAATGGCAATAGTCTTACTATCCCTTCCTCAATACTTCCACAGGGGTACCCTAAGGCTCCATACTTAGTCCTCTCTTATTTAGCATCTTTATTAACAGCTTTCACTCCAATCTACCACAGTGCTCCGTAATCCACCATGCTGATGACTTTGCAATAATATGCACTGCAAATTCCATCCCTGAACTCCAGCAAATCACCCAGAATGCCCTCTCCTCTACTGAATCTTGGATGCTTGACAATCATCTTGCCCTAAATCTGAAAAAAAAACTAAACTAGTAATTTTTACCCCTAAGAAAATCACTCTCCTAGATAAAAAAAAAATCTTTGCTATAAAAACCCAAGACAATACCACTACAGAAGTTGTCCCACACACACTAAATTACTAGGCATTATTATAGATGAAAACCTTAACTTTGACCTACACATAAACAATAACATCAAAAAAACACACCAAAAGCTCGGTATGCTCTACAGGCACCAACACTTTCTTAGCCTCTCTACTAGACAAACCCTTGCAACTAACTTTCTATTATCCTCTCTCTTTTATGGTGCCCCTGCCCTCACTAATATCCAAAATTCTATAAAATCCAAACTTGATATGTGCTACAACAGAATAACTAAAATTCCCACCAAGGCCAAACTCTTGTCCCACCACTGTAACTAACTGAAACAATTAGCTAGCTATAACTCCCCCACCATCTCTCATTCACCCACCTAACTGCAGCATACAAAATAATCTACAGACCCACAGAGTGTCCTGCTCTCTCAACTCTACTTGCCAAATACCAACCCAGCAGGCAACTAAGATCTGAAAATCATCTACTTCTAAAAGTGGAAAAGCCCACCTTACCTGCTGGTCAACTCCTCTACTCCTTCACCATCACCAAACTATGAACTCACTTCCACCTTCTATAAGAAATACAGGTAGCACCACCACCTTCAAACAAATACTGAGAAATAATCTCAACTCTTCCTGGCTATGTACCTGCTCTAAAACCTAACCTCTTTCTTCTCCTTATATGATAATTAAACTCCTATGGTTTTTCCTACCACTGACCGATGATATTTTCTCCATATTTATTATTTTTTACCACTTGTTGATACTGGTACAATAATGCTGATTAATATATATCTGTTTATATCTCTCTGAATTCATCTGACAACTAACTAAATTCCTACTTTTATGTATATATTCTGCATATATTGTAATCAAACTAACTAGATTCCTGCTTCTATGTATATATTCTATATATATTACTGTAATCAACTAAATTCCTGCTTTTGTGTATATATTCTGTATATATCATTGTAATCACTGTTTGTAACACTGTTTCTACTTCTGTACCAATTAATGTTAATTTATTTTCTGTATCTGTGTTACTGTTGGAGCTTTTCTCCCTGAGCCCCCACTAAAAATGGACTCTTTTAGGCCCAGTAGACTTTCCCAGTAAACAAATGCAGTAAAATAAACAAAAGAGTGCTTAATAATGTATAAGGTACATCCTACACTGATAAACCACATTACAGTGAACATGAGCCAGTGGCAGACCACGTTGCAATTAAGCCATGATAAAGGACAATTTATTATTCCCCGGATAAAAATTCAAAGTGGTATATTCCAGGGTGACTCCTTGTCACCGCTGCTCTTAACCCATTAAACTGTCTACTTAACAGAATAGGCCATGGCTATAATTTGGCTCCTAGAAAACAACAAAGTGTAAAGACCACTCATCTTCTCTTTCTCAATGATTTAAAACCATATAACTCATCAGATGAGGAACTGAAAGCACAAATGCAAGTAGTCAAAACATTTTCAGATGATATAAGAATGCTGTATGTTCTTGATAAATATGCAAAACCAACGTTTAATGCAGGAAAACTGCAACACCAAGAAATCATTAGTTTTGGACAGTAATGTGTTATAAAGGAGCTTGAGCAAGAGGGAGTGTTTAAATATTTGGAAAATGATGAAAGATCAGCAATAAAACATGAACAAATGCAAATAAAACTTATTAAGGAATATTTCAAAAGACTTAAATTAATCCTAAAAACAGTGTTGACATCTAGGAACAAAATTCAAGCTATAAACCAATTTTCTCTTCCTGTCCTAACTTACAGATATGGAGTGATTGATTAGCCCCAAAATGTGTTGAATAGATTAGACAGGAAACAAGAAGAATGCTTCATGTTCACTAAATTAAATCAGTGTATACCAAAAAGATAAATTCCCTATTCCGAAGGAGGTATGGGCCTCCTTGAAATTGATTACATGTATAGATCTGCAATTAAGGGATTCTAAACTTATCCACTGACCTGACAAGACCCAAATGTAGTAAAAGTTCTGAAACATGAGGAGAATATAAAATGACTCCCTGCTTAGTCTAACAGAAACATATCAGCATCAAGCAAGAATGGAAATCAAAACAGAAGTAGATAAAAATCAGGAAGCAACCAAGTGTGCCAAAAAGAAAAAAAAAAAAAAAAAAAAAATTAAGGTGAAGGATCAGATGAGAAGGTAAGAAATGTGGTAAATGCATAAATATAGTTGCAAGTATAGAAAACTTCTAAACTTCTGGAAGAACTTCATGTTGATCAGGATCAAACATAGGAATGGTTAAGGAGAGGGGAATTCAAACCAAAAGATGAAAGGTTAATATTGGTGGCCCAAGATAGTGGGCTGCATACACATTGGTTTACAAAGTCCATTGAACATGTGGGAGAAACAGACAAATGTAGGTTTTGTAAAACAAAACTGGAAGCAGTCGCACACCTTGTTGCTTGTTGTGACATATTAATTACAGAAGGATTGTATACTGAGAGGCACAATAATGTGGAAAGACTGTTGCACTGGGGATTGTGCAGACATTATAGTATTGAAGTGAAAAACACTGGAAACATGAGCCATAAAGCATCATAGAAAATGATGATGTCCAAAATATTGATGCTAGAAAACCAGGTATAGTGGTCCATGAAAAGAAGACAAAAGTAGCATTTATCACTGAAATTGCTATACCCAGTGACTACATTGTCTTGCATACAGAGAGACCAAAGTCATAAAAATATCAAGATTTGCAGGCAGAAATGAGAGGGTCTATATTACATGGTCGAAGTTTCAAAACTTCGAATCTGATATGGTCGACACCATATAATCAAAGTTTTGAAACATCAAAAATGTAATAAAATACAACATCCTACAAAAACAAACCATTTAAATGCTCTAAGCAGGGGGGCATCCCCCGCTACTTAAATATACCAACTCAGAGATTAGACTACAGTGCAGAAAAGGGAAATCTTCCCTTTCCGCTCTGTATGGAGATCTCCGTTAAAAGATCTGAAGTTTCAAAACTTCGATCATATGGTGTCGACCATATCAGATTCAAAGTTTTGAAACTTCGATCTTCTGAAATAGACCCACAATGAGAGCAATGTGAAGAAAGATACCCAGACATTTCTAAGAGTTCTCAGTACTGAGGATATGAAACACACCTGCTGCTTAGCTGACTCTCTGGCAACAGGTGTAAATCTTTCTGAGCCCGGATGACATAGGGTTCAAATCCAAGTGTATGTAGTACTTTTAAATAAGTAGTGATAATGGAATGAAATTATACTTTATACTACATTCATCATGTGTTGCTGTGTGTTGATTTAGTGCAGCATGTTTAAGCTGCATTGCACGGAGATAACCGCACCACAGAAGATACATTCAATATCACATGCCTCTGCCGATCCCAACTTTGCAACACAGGGCCAAAATGAAGGGATTTTTTTTGAGGTAGGATTGAATGGGTCCCTATTTTGGACCAAAAAGTTTGACCCCAAGCGGCTAGTTAGGATCTCCTACCAGTCAAATATGCAGCATTATCTCTAAATACCTTAGTTTAATATCCCAAATCTGCAAGGACTCTTGGTCTTTTTTGAATTCCATAAATGAAATCCAATTTGACCCGTCCTTAAATTTTTAACTATCGACGCCTTGACCTTTATACCTCTATACCACATCAGGAGGCGGTCGAATGGGTTGAGTTAATGCTTTTAAGCCTTCACGCCCCTAAGGATGATATAGCGGTCGCTACACTCTTATTGGATATCATCTTGTCCTCCAACTTCTTCATTTTTTACAATTGTTACTACCTTCAGAAAAGAGGGATTGCCATGGGCTCCCCCTGTGGGGGTAGCATGGCAAATTTGGTGGTTGCTTACTGGGAGAATACATTTCTTTTAAACAATCCCAGGTTTAAAAACACCATCAAGTTTTACACACGTTTCTTAGACGACGTGTTCCTACTTATCCAAGGGGGTGAAGAGGTTGTAGTTGACTTGATCGATTACATGAACGACTCTACTACATTCTTAAAATTTACCTATAATTTTTCGATTAGCGAAATTGATTACCTTGATGTTAAATTGGTCAAAGACCTTTACAACAATCGGTTTCAGTCTAGTATTTTTAGGAAGCCAACTTATTGTAATGCTTTCTTGCATTTTTCCAGTAACCACCCATGGAAACAAAAGAGGTCGATTGTTAAAGGGCAGTTGGTTAGAGCTGTACGGATGTGCAGTACAGCTGTGGCCTTTGAACAAGAGTGCTCTAACTTGAAAGAAATGTTTCTCAATAGGGGATATCCTGTCGATTTAATAGATAGCCTAATTGAAGAAGTCTCCTCAAAAAGGGACAATGGGTTTTACCAACCTCTTCTTCAAAATAGTGAACAGGATATTGTTGTTATTACTGTGGCTTCACCTGGATCCTCTCCTTTAGAACTTTGCCCTAATGGACATAAGCCTGCTGGCATCTTGTCTACCCATCATTTGCCTAGTCGGGACTTTAAGACCAGCTTGATTATCACACATAATAAATTTGTAGGAGACATTTGTTCTATTGTCAAGAAGAACTGGCACTTTATTCAAAATAGTGCTACTTTATTAAATACATGGGGAACACACCCCTCTTTTGTGTTTAAGAGGGGTAGTAACTTAAAGGAACTCTTACAGACGGTCGAATCTTCATATCCCTTATCTAGATATACTGGCACAGCCATTTGTGGGGCTTGTAATTGGTGTAAACTTTTGAAGGTCGGGGGCTCTTTTACCATTAGAGATAAGAAATACACTATAAAACATAAGATTAGTTGCAACACGAAATCAGTTGTTTACATTGCCTTTTGTGACTGTTGCCCAGCATTTTATGTTGGTAAGACGGACCGTAGATTACGGGACCATATTTACCAACATAATTACGCTATAAAAATAAAAGGGTGATAATGCCCTTTCGAAACATATTTTAAGTCATGCTGGGCACAGTTTTCACTTCATGGGCATAGATCTTGTTAAAGTGGGTATTAGGGGGGGGCCATCAGTCCCTCGTACTTGAAACAAGAGAACTAGAGTGGCAAATCCTATTGGATGCCTTCTCTGTCCCTGGGTTGAATGAGGCTTGCAACATTTCCGCAATTTTAAAATACAGAAGTTACCTTAGGTAGTGAATGAGGTGAATTAGCTACTCAACACTCAATACTTTTCTAAGAGTAGCCTTTGCAGTAAAACTAATATTCAATTCACTTTTAATATGGAATCATTGTCTTTATACTCTGGGTTTCAACAAGTCCCTCATCTTACCATATGATATTATATTTTATGAATATACTCTATTGTTGTTAGAGTTGTGCTTTTGATAGTTTTAAATTAAAGTTTTAAATTAAATTTTAATTTTTAACCATTTTTTAATACACTACATAATTTCATACAATAATTTTTTGGAATTGCTGTGTATAATTTGTTTATATACATTTTTAAAATAATTAATTCACTTTTGTTGAGTGTTGTCAAGGAAATGACATCACGTTGCTTGGTTTAAGGTTTTAAATTTGTGTGCATTTGGCGCTTTTCTGTTCTGTCTGATGAAGCTTCTGCGCTAGCAGCTGAAAAACGTTTATCTAAATAAAGAGCGTTCACTTTGACTTTATCTGGTGTTCTACAACTCGTCAACGCTTTTTTGTTCTATCAGTTTGTTTGTTTTCTTGCACCACCCATCAGCATGCTCATTAACAGATTGATTAAAGAATCCCTTGTCCCAAACATTTGGAAAAAAGCATTCATTCTCTCCTTACACACCAACACAGACACCACAAACTTTTGACCCAAAGGAATTCTCTCACCCCTCTCTAAAATGCTGGAAAAATGCATCCATGCCCAACTCCTCGATCATCTGCTTGAAAACCAAATTCTATCACCCACTCAGCATGGTTTCAGACCAGGACACAGCACCACTACTGCCCTCCTCTCCTTCCTTGATACAGTTAACTGGGCACAGGATTCTGGCAAAATAATTGCTTCTCTTTTCCTCGACCTCTTCAAAGCTTTCAATACCATTTCCCACAACATCCCTCTCTCTAAACTATCCACCCTCCACATTTCCCCACCTACCCTACAATGGTTCGATAACGACCTCTCAAATAAGCAGCAATCCACCAAATGGCAATAGTCTTACTATCCCTTCCTCAATACTTCCACAGGGGTACCCTAAGGCTCCATACTTAGTCCTCTCTTATTTAGCATCTTTATTAACAGCTTTCACTCCAATCTACCACAGTGCTCAGTAATCCAGTATGCTGATGACTTTGCAATAATATGCACTGCAAATTCCACCCCTGAACTCCAGCAAATCACCCAGAATGCCCTCTCCTCTACGGAATCTTGGATGCTTGACAATCATCTTGCCCTAAATCTGAAAAAAAAACTAAACTAGTAATTTTTACCCCTAAGAAAATCACTCTCCTAGATAAAAAAAAAATCTTCGCTATAAAAACCCAAGACAATACCACTACAGAAGTTGTCCCACACACACTAAATTACTAGGCATTATTATAGATAAAAACCTTAACTTTGACCTACACATAAACAATAACATCAAAAAAACACACCAAAAGCTCGGTATGCTCTACAGGCACCAACACTTTCTTAGCCTCTCTACTAGACAAACCCTTGCAACTAACTTTCTATTACCCTCTCTCTTTTATGGTGCCCCTGCCCTCACTAATATCCAAAATTCTATAAAATCCAAACTTGTGCTGCAACAGAATAACTAAAATTCCCACCAAGGCCAAACTCTTGTCCCACCACTGTAACTAACTGAAACAATTAGCTAGCTATAACTCCCCCACCATCTCTCATTCACCCACCTAACTGCAGCATACAAAATAATATACAGACCCACAGAGTGTCCTGCTCTCACAACTCTACTTGCCAAATACCAACCCAGCAGGCAACTAAGATCTGAAAATCATCTACTTCTAAAAGTGGAAAAGCCCACCTTACTTGCTGGTCAGCTCCTCTACTCCTTCAACATCACCAAACTATGAACTCACTTCCACCTTCTATAAGAAATACAGGTAGCACCACCACCTTCAAACAAATACTGAGAAATGATCTCAACTCTTCCTGGCTATGTACCTGCTCTAAAACCTAACCTCTTTCTTCTCCTTATATGATAATTAAACTCCTATGTGTTTTGCTACCACTGACCGATGATATTTTCTCCATATTTATTATTTTTAACCACGTGTTGATACTGGTACAATAATGCTGATTAATATATCTCTGTTTATATCTCTCTGAATTCATCTGACAACTAACTAAATTCCTACTTTTATGTATATATTCTTCATATATTGTAATCAAACTAACTAGATTCCTGCTTCTATGTATATATTCTATATATATATTACTGTAATTAACTAAATTCCTGCTTTTGTGTATATATTCTGTATATATAATTGTAATCACTATTTGTAACACTGTTTCTACTTCTGTACCAATTAATGTTAATTTATTTTCTGTATCTATGTTACTGTTGGAGCTTTTCTCCCTGAGCCTCCACTAAAATGGACTCTTTTCGGCCCAGTAGACTTTCCCAGTAAACAAATGCAGTAAAATAAACAAAAGAGTGCTTAATAATGTATAAGGTACATCCTACACTGATAAACCACATTACAGTGAACATGAGCCAGTGGCAGACCACTTTGCAATTAAGCCATGATAAAGGACAATTTATTATTCCCCGGATAAAAATTCAAAGTGGTATATTCCAGGGTGACTCCTTGTCACCGCTGCTCTTAACCCATTAAACTGTCTACTTAACAGAATAGGCCATGGCTATAATTTGGCTCCTAGAAAACAACAAAGTGTAAAGACCACTCATCTTCTCTTTCTCAATTATTTAAAACCATATAACTCATCAGATGAGGAACTGAAAGCACAAATGCAAGTAGTCAAAACATTTTCAGATGATATAAGAATGCTGTATGTTCTTGATAAATATGCAAAACCAATTTTTAATGCAGGAAAACTGCAACACCAAGAAATCATCAGTTTTGGACAGTAAAAGAGCTTGAGCAAGAGGGAGTGTTTAAATATTTGGAAAATGATGAAAGATCAGCAATAAAACATGAACAAATGCAAATAAAACGTATTAAGGAATATTTCAAAAGACTTAAATTAATCCTAAAAACAGTGTTGACATCTAGGAACAAAATTCAAGCTATAAACCAATTTTCTCTTCCTGTCCTAACTTACAGATATGGAGTGATTGATTAGCCCCAAAATGTGTTGAATAGATTAGACAGGAAACAAGAAGAATGCTTCACGTTCACTAAATTAAATCAGTGTATACCAAAAAGATAAATTCCCTATTCCGAAGGAGGTATGGGCCTCCTTGAAATTGATTACATGTATAGATCTGCAATTATGGGATTCTAAACTTATCCACTGACCTGACAAGACCCAAATGTAGTAAAAGTTATGAAACATGAGGAGAATATAAAATGACTCCCTGCTTAGTCTAACAGAAGCATATCAGCATCAAGCAAGAATGGAAATCAAAACAGAAGTAGATAAAAATCAGGAAGCAACCGAGTGTGCCAAAAAGCAAAAAAAAAAAAAAAAAAATTAAGGTGAAGGATCAGATGAGAAGGTAAGAAATGTGGTAAATGCATAAATATAGTTGCAAGTATAGAAAACTTCTAAACTTCTGGAAGAACCTCATGTTGATCAGGATCAAACACAGGAATGGGTAAGGAGAGGGGAATTCAAACCAAAAGATGAAAGGTTAATATTGGTGGCCCAAGATAGTGGGCTGCATACACATTGGTTTACAAAGTCCATTGAACATGTGGGAGAAACAGACAAATGTAGGTTATGTAAAACAAAATTGGAAGCAGTCGCACACCTTGTTGCTTGTTGTGACATACTAATTGCAGAAGGATTGTATACCGAGAGGCACAATAATGTGGAAAGACTGTTGCACTGGGGATTGTGCAAACATTATAGTATTGAAGTGAAAAACACTGGAAACATGAGCCACAAAGCATCATAGAAAATGATGATGTCCAAAAGATTGATGCTAGATAACCAGATATAGTGGTCCATGAAAAGAAGACAAAAGTAGCATTTATCACTGAAATTGCTACACCCAGTGACTACAGTGTCTTGCATACAGAGAGACCAAAGTCATAAAAATATCAAGATTTGCAGGCAGAAATGAGAGGGTCTATATTACATGGTCGAAGTTTCAAAACTTCGAATCTGATATGGTCGACACCATATAATCGATGTTTTGAAACATCAAAAATGTAATAAAATACAACATCCTACAAAAACAAACCATTTAAACGCTCTAAGCAGGGGGGGGCACTCCCCACTACTTAAATATATCAACTCAGAGATCACACTACAGTGCAGAAAAGAGAAATCTTCCCTTTCCGCTCTGTATGGAGATCTCCGTTAAAAGATTTGAAGTTTCAAAACTTCGATCATATGGTGTCGACCATATCAGATTCAAAGTTTTGAAACTTCGATCTTCTGAAATAGACCCACAATGAGAGCAATGTGAAGAAAGATACCCAGACATTTCCAATAGTAGTAGGAGCAACAGGTCTTATAAAAAAAAAATCTACAGTCGTATTTAGATATGTTACCGATACATTTAACCTCATACAAATTCCAGAAGGAGTCATACTGGGCACATTGCGGGTGCTGCACAGAACACTTCTGACTGATATCAAAGACTGAAGCAATACTAATTTCATGAAGTTTACTCGTACTTTGACTTAGGAATGAGTCCATTCGCATCATGATATTTGAAACCTGAAAGACTTGGAGAAATTAAGAAAAAAAAAAAGGGGGTTGACCCTTATGTCATTAGATGGTTAAGCAATTGTGACATTACATAGGGGGATTCACCCCCCACAGCCCCACAACTATATAGATTTTATATATATATATATATATATATATATATATATATATATATATATATATATATGTGTGTGTATAGCAACTCCAACATTGCACTACAGTGAGGAATGGGGCAAATTTAAAAGTTTTTTTTTTCACTTACCATAGGCATCACAGTACTTGCTGGTTGTTGGCCAACTATGGCTATTCGATGAATTAATTTTTGAAATAAGAATCTTTTGTAATTTAATGTTTAGATATTTTATAGTTGATAATTAGCTGTCCGATGATATTGTTTTCAATAGCCGAACATAGACCCGTTAAACAGTGCACAAATGTGAGCCTCATTGCTAAAATTCTGAGAGTTCTCAGTACTGAGGATATGAAACACACCTGCTGCTTAGCTGACTCTGTGGCAACAGGTGTAAATCTTTCTGAGCCCGGATGACATAGGGTTCAAATTCAAGTGTATGTAGTACTTTTAAATAAGTAGTGATAATGGAATGAAATTATACTTTATACTACATTCATCATGTGTTGCTGTGTGTTGATTTAGTGCAGCATGTTTAAGCTGCATTGCACGGAGATAACCGCACCACAGAAGATACATTCAATATCACATGCCATCGGTGCACGATCCCAAACTCTGTGCAAACACAGAGGCCAAAATGAAGGGCACCATTTTTTTTTGTAGGTAGTTGTATGCGTGAATGGGTCTGCCTTCTTTGAAGGTTGGGTGTCGGGCTAGTAACTCGGCACCGTAAAAATCAACTGCCAATCATTGTTGGACCGAAGTTCCATTGTGGCAACCCCTAACTGGGAAAAGCCGAAAGAAAAGCATTGTTTTTTTGTTACGTTTGTGTGTTTTGTGTGTTTTTTTCTCTAAACATCTTTATTAAATTTTCACATATGAAAAAGGCAATCTTATATTTATATAAATGAAAAACATACAAAATGATATCACTTTAGTTGCAAACAGTTTACATTACAGACATCAATGAAACAACTGTAGTTGCAAACATTATGCATCACATATAAACCATCCAGTCATTGTCAGTTAAGTATTACATGGCTCATTCAACTCCTGCCTTTTAAACCTCATTCCTGCTCTACATATATTGTTCCCACAACTCCCATATTTTTCTATGTGGTTTGCTCCTTCCCTTTTCTAAAGATCCCAATTTCAGTTGTTTTATCTCTGTTACTATATTCGCTACTGCTAGTAATGTTGGTCTAGACTTTGATTTTCATTTTCTAGTAATTGCTTTTTTGTCAGCCACCATAATTAGACTCAGCATACCTTTAGTATGTCTAGGCAATTCTGATTCTGTAGCATAACTCAAAAAAAATCATCTCCCCAGTTAGTCCAATCTGCTCACCCAGCATCTCTGACAGAGTGGTCTGCAGGGAATTCCTAAAGTCTGCCAGCCCACTACACTCCCAAAAAATATGTTCCCAGCTATCACATTCATGCCCGTCACACCTCCAATATTTGCTATCCACCTGAAGTAAAATTCTTTGGAGTCTACTTGGGTTATAAAGTGCCTATGTAAACACTTCCAGGCAAAGATCCTAAATCTTCTAGACTTTGTTGCATATTTGGGAGTTATGCATGTATCCGCTCATTGTCTCTTTGTGAATTGCTTATCCAGTCTTTCTTCCCAATCCTTTCTAAGCTCCTCTGATTGATTCTTATAATTATCATGCAATATGTTATATGTTTTACTAATTATTCCTTTTTAATGGCAGCTTCTGTTCTAGATTCTATTAAAAACTCTACCAGTTCTGGTCTTTCATTTAGGAGCCCCTATGTCTTTCTCTTTGCCTATACTCTGATATCAATCCTTGATAGGGCAGGCAATCTCTAACATAAATTCCCCCCTCTTGCCTATTATATGTATTCCTGACCACAGCCATCTGTATCCCTGACCACAGTCATCCTTATCAGCAAAATCTCTTTTCTCCATTCTCGTGCTGCTTTGGTTCTTAGAATATTCCCTGTCATTTTATAAATAAAATACTCTGCATGATTTTGGTTATTCTCCTTAAGAGTTTGCATCCAAAATCCCTATCTCTCCTTATTTCTTGAGTTTCTTCTCTGTGTCAGCATCATTCCTTTCCACTTTGAATTATAGTTTTCTGCTTGTGCTATGTATAAGAGCCTTAAATGTGTTGCTCTAAAATATGCCCTCAAATTAGGTAATCCTAGTCCGCCTTGTTCTATTGATAGAATCAGCTTATCCCGCTAGACCTTTGCTGTCGTCCCTTCCCAGAAAAAATCCTCCAACTCTTTTTAATTGCTATCCCCAACTTCTTCAGTTGCTAAAATTGTGTTTGACCTGTGTATAAAACTAAAGGGACTAAAAACATTTTAATGGCGTGTATCTTATTATCCATATCAATATAACAAAACTTCCAATGTCTCATTTTTTGTATTATCTTCTGTTTAGTCTCTTCCCACATATCCTTAGCTGCCACCACAGAGTCATTTCTAATCCCTACTCCTAAATACTTCATTTTATCATGTCCCCATAATATGGATATTGTTGGATGAATTTGTGTGTGGGTACATAATTTACTACTATAGCCTTTGTTTTAGCTTCATTAATTTTTTATCCGGAGAAGATTTGAAACTGTCTTAAAATGTTTCACACCACTGTAATGTCCCTTTCTGGTTTTTGTCATGTAAAAAATAATATCATCTACAAATAAAGCCAGCTTTTCTTGACTACCATACCAGTTCTATCCTTGAATTTCCGAGTGCCTTATTTTCTTTGCCAATGGGTCTAAATATAATGCAAACAACAAATGGAAAGAGAAGAACCCTGCCTGGTTCCTCTTCTCAAGCAGAAATTATCAGAGAGGACCCCACCCACTTTAATTTGCACCTCCAATCCCTCATATATTCTTTTAATCAACCTTATAATTGTATCAAAGAAAGCAAATGCTTCCATTGGCCTGGTCATGAAGTCCCAGACTACTCTGTCAAATGCTTTATCTACATCAAGACCCACCAATAAAAGTGATGCTTTCTTACATTCTGCTTCTCTCTGGATCATAAATGTTCTGTTAATATTGTCAAATGTTTGCCTTCCCTCCACAAAACCACATTGATCCATATCTATCAATTTTGGTATCACTCTTGCCATTCTTTTAGCCATTATAGACATGAACACTTTATAGCCATAATTTAGTATTGAAATGGGCCTGTATGGAGCAGGATCCAATGGATCTTTACCCTCTTTGGGTATTACCATTACCATCACCTTCTTCCAGATTGTTGGTACTTCTCCTCCTCTTAAAATACTGTTAAACAAATCCTTCCAGATCCTTATCAGTTTTTTCCCTCCTATCTTCCAAACTTCCACAAGAATGCTATCTCTTCCTGGAGTCTTTCCTGTAGATTGGTTATACATAGCCATTTTTATCTCATCTTTTCATATCCTGTTAGTAATTGAGACTCATCTACCTCTAACTTTGGCATATTTAATTCTTCCATAAACATTTCCATTTGTACCTTTTCTTGATATTGATGGTTTTCTGCTTTATACAAATGTTCATAACATTTCCAAAATATTTCTAATACTTCTACAGGGTTTGTTGTTATCTTCCTAGTTATAGGCTCCTTAAGCTTGGTGACTGCCCTTTCTACTTTCTGTTGCCTGAGTTGTGCTAAAAGTTTTGTTGCTCTAGAATTATTATCAAAAAACAGTTGTTTAACAGCAATCTTTCTAAACTCATGCATATTATCAAGGTAATCCCTTATTTTCTGTTTAGCATTCTGCACTTACTCCATTTTTTGTTCTGAGAAAATCCCCCTATTTTGCAATATTTTAACATTTGTCAATCCCTCTAAATAATTCTTGACACTGTTTAACCATATCTCCCTTTCTTTTATTTCCAACCTAGTTTTAAACTCCACTTTAATTTTAGCCCACTCCTTAGCTAAGTTTTCAGAAGATAATTATATATTCGCTAGTAGCTCCTGAATTAATTCCACAAACTATTCCTTAAATTCCTCTCTTTTCAATCGATAGGTGGGAGAGTGCCAGTGCCTCATTTTTATTTCATTACCTTGCATTTTTATTTCAGTTATTATTGGTGCATGATCTGAAATAGTTATTGGGTGCATTTAAAAACCTTCAATTAAAATCTACCCTCTTTTGTTATATTTTCCATTCTAGCCCCCTAGACACATCTTTACTGTTGCAAACCAAATTCCAGTCTCCACCTATAAGTAATATTCTTTGCTGAAAGCTGATTATTTCTCTCAGAATTTTCTTAAGCTCCATTATAGCAGTTTAAGGGTGATGTAAATGCATGCCAGTGTAATCTTCCTCTCTAGCCAGTAGCCCCTTTATGTATCTTCCATTGTTATCTTTTTTCCTCTTCTATCACTATTGGACCACCTCTTGCAATTAATATAAGTACTCTTTTTTTTCCTTTGCCCCAGATATTCCACCGAATAACTATCCTGAAAACCCTTCTTTATCAAACTCACATGTTCAGTTCTTTCCAGGTGTGTCTCCTGTAGCATAACTATTTGCAGTCTACATTTTTTAATATAGTTCACTACTCTTTCTTTTTTTTTATATTTATCTGTAAGACCATTCATACTGAAAGACATTACAGAAAGCATACTTTTCTTGCTCTTTTGCTAAATGTCTAGTTCCAACGTTTATATTACATGCATATACTGTTACGCAGGTTGGTCTTTTATACAGTTGTTTCCTGTCATATCCATTTGTACCTATGTCACATTTTACATATTTTTTTTGTTTTTTTGAAAGTGCTCAAACAAAACAAACGACCCCCTCAAAAACCCTTGTAAACCTATGAACTTAACAAGAACACATAACACTGTATACATCTTCAAATACTGAAGTTTTTTTGCTTCCTAATAAGAACATAATTTTTAAGTTGATAGCTACACAGGCAGGCTAAAGTTAACCAAAAAGAAAGGTTAGTCATGCTAAGATGCATGGTAAGGCCTTTGCTATTAGTAAGTGATATTTGATTTTGTATTTCTTTATAACTCTCCCACTTGAGAAAACACTTGAATGCTTTTCAGTAAACACTTTCTCCAAGCAATTTCTCTTTATCAAATTGTCTTCTAGTGATATGCAAACTAGATATAAAACTGCTAAGGGTATTTAGTTAAGTTAACCCCATATAGCCCTTTCTTTCACTTAGTCATTTATCCCCCTTGTGAGATTCAAACCCTGCATCTTGTGCTTGTAAGGCAAACACCTTAGCCAGGTACCTTGTTTATCAGAAAAAAGCCCTACAAAATTCAATATTCTTTTTCATTTACATGCTTTGTAATAAATTTGTTACTGGATAACGCCTAGAGTTTTTACCCAGTCATTTCTCTAAGCAAGCATGGGAAAAAGTACACTGATTTTTCTTTTGTCATACTCTCTTAACCAGACTCTTTCTCCCCTCCCCATCTTGTCTCCTCATTTTTTTCCATTGGCGTGGCTACATTTCTCAAAACTGAACTAAGAAAAAGAGAGAAGAAGCATGAACAAGAAAAAACAAAAGCACCTATTTATGTTAGAATCCCCATTGCATTAAATAAATGAGAGAACTTTTACTTCAAGTCTAATTGGTTTTGTATTATCAAAGCTGTAACACCTGGGAAAAACACTGATTGTTTTTCTTATTTCCCTCAGCCAATCAACTTCCACAAGACTATCTCCTTTCTCTTCTTTATGATTGGTCATGGAGGCATGAAGACCAATTGCACAAATGCTACTTAGTATACATATTTGCAAGTGCTAGAAAAAAGACTTATAATATTAAATATTCTTTTTTATTTACTTGCTCTCTGTCATAAAACAAAGGTCCTTAATCAGTCATTCCCCCATGCAAGAATGAAAAAAAGCACATTCATTTGAACTCTGCCTGCCCCCTTAGCCAGGCTCACTTTTCCCTTTTTTTTTCATTACATTGCCTATGTTCTCACACTGAGATAAATGTTCTCCAGGAGGGGCTGACACAGAAAAACAACTGGTGTCAGAGCCATGGACTAAAACTAAATGCCGAGAAATGCACAATAGTATCCTTTGGAAAGTCATCCATCCCTGGTAACTATCATATTGACAAGATACCCCTTAGAGTTGACCCAGTAATGAGGGGCTTAAGAACAGACATAGATAGCAATCTAGTCTTTGATCATCATGTGTCTACAGTAGTGAGGAAATCATTCTATGTTCCGCAACTTATAAACAAAGGTATGGCATCGAAGTACAAGGAAGACATTGTTCCACTGTGTTCGGCATTCATCAGACCTATCATTAAGTACAATTCCCCCTTTGTTATGTACCTAACTAGGCATATTCAACAATTGGAATGTCCACAGAAGTTCCTTCCTAAAAGAATACAGAGCGTAAGTAAAATGTCCTATGCAGACCGTCTCTAGGCCCTATCCCTGTATTCTGTCTCCTACAGGATTTTGAGGGGAGATCTATGCCTGTCATGTAGGGCATTGTCAGACCCCACTCTGATGGACCTCCTGCATATCCACAAAACAAACAGCATCAGAATTACCTGTTCTAAAGACTTGCACCTTGCCTGTGATATAAATAAATGGTGCCTGTTGGAGAGAGAGGTACATATCCCAGAGACTACCCCAGCTTTGGAACAGGTTCCCCTTCCATGTGAAGCAGAGTTTCTCCCTAACCCAGTTCAAGTGCAACTTGGGAAATTGGATGGGAAACCAGAAATTCATCCCTGATTTGGTACCTATGTCTCCAATGGACACAAGAAACCTGTAAATGGTAAATCTCCCAGGCCCATGCTTACACTCATCAAGGGTATCAAAACCTGTGAAAGATTTGGGATGCATGGCTAGGCTTAAAAAGGCCCTTGTGGTTGTTAACCTAGTAAACACCTATAAAACCTATGTTTCTCAAAACTACACAAGACGAAAAAGAGAAGGGGGAGAAAAACAAAAACAACACCTGTTTACAATCCCGATTACACCTAAAGAAAACTATGCATCACAGATAGATATAGTACCATTAATAAAAGAAATTGTTTTCTTTACTTACAGTTAGTGTTCTCCCCTCTTCCTCCTCCCCCAAACCATTTTCTGAACATTAATGAGATGAAATAAGGCATATACATTAGAGTCCCCAACTCAGCAAACACATTTTGAAGAAGTCCAATATTTCCAGATATTTTTGTGCTGCCATATTTCACAAATATAATTATTGCATTGCAATCCCACATTAAGTTACTGATTTTATTACTATTCTTCTCCATCACCCAAATCCTATCTCTCCTTCATTTTCAACATATTTTTGATTCTTTTAGCCAACTCTCATGCTCCCGTCCTTCTCTCCAACATTTTCCATTGAAATACTGGAAAAGGTTTCACAGGTGCAGTCTCTCTATGATCTTTATTACCAGAGGAATAAGAAGCCGAATCTCCTCCTTTTCACAGCTTTTTGTTTGTTGGAAAAACATTTGTATTTCCTCCTTACCTTGCACTTCATCAAAAAGTGATTTTGTCCCTCCAGGGAAGAATACTTTGAAGACAACTGGATACAGCAGTTTGAATTTCACACCTGCATCTCGGCATTCTATGAATAGAGTGATGAATTTACTTCTCTTTTTCCTGGTATACAATGAATAATCATTCTCCACAAACACTCTGCTGTCTTCTATTTTTAGTATTTTGTCCTTCTGCCACAGTTTTGACAAAATCAGCTCTTTCTGCTGGTAGGATTGCATCCTTACTATCAAAGGTCTAGGCTGCTTTCTTAGAGCTAGATTTGGAGCATACACATGATGTGCCCATTCAAATAATAAGTCCTGCTGTGGAATACCAGTCCAGTTGCTAATTTGTGCTTTCATAAATTTAATGCAGTCTGTTCCTTCCAGCTTCTCTGTTATGGCTGAATATCTCAAGTTTCCCCCACGTGGTCTGTCCTCTAATTTTATTATTTTTTGAAACATCTCTTCCTGAGCAGTCTCATATTCAGCCAGCCTTTTCTTGATTTCAACCTCTGATTTTTGCAGCTTTATCATCTCTTCTGAATATCTGTTTAAAGCTTCTTCTTTTTGCTGTTTTGTGTTGATATACGCTATCACTGTTTTGTTTATTTTAACCATGTTTGTATTTAGTTGTCTTATATCATCCTATTAGAAGTCATGTCTGAAGGTTGCATTACTTTTTGCTGAACAGCTGCAGAACTCTCCATAGTCAGTGTTTCTTTTTCACTTTTTGTAGCTCATTTTTTTCAGGTCTTCTGTATTTCTTTATTCCTGGCATCTAGGCAGTGTACTTATTAGCCAGTTACTGAAATTCACCCATAAACACAAGTCTACTGGCCTTCTCTGCTGTGTTTCTGTTTTCAAACTGAGAGAGCTAGAAACAAGCTGTTACTCAGTGTGCAGCCATCTTGGAATCTGTGTGATTCTAATTTTGACCAGATTATAGGTATTAAAATGGGATAGATGGAAAAGTGGTGAAATGGGGGGACAAGCAGGAGGATGAACAAAGGAAAAGCAATATAGGAATGTGCTGGAGGGAGGTGGGGATGAACTATAGCTATCCATTTCTTCAACAGTGCAAAATTAAAATATAAACAGAATATTAGCTGAATTTGGACTACTACCTCTACAAAAAGGGGTGACAACAATGCAGTGTTGTATAGCCAATTGGGCCAAATCAAGTGTGTCAAGAAAACATGTGTGTGAAATGGAGAGCTATGTATGGCTCAGTTTTTTTTTTTGGGGGGGGTTGTGGGACAGGTACCTTTTTTTGTTTTTTTTTTCATTTTTGTTACTTCAGTAAGAGAGGAATGCTGGGTAAGAGACGCTGGTATTTCTGGGACAGCTAAGTTGGGTATGTAATGAAGCAAATGCAAACAAACAGGACAAACAAGATAAGACACAGGGATGGTAAGGGACAGTGAGAATCTACTCCTCAACTGCAGGACCATTATCACCGTCCCCTTACTTCACTGGTTGCTGGAGTGCTTGATGTCTCCTTCTCTTCCTATGGACAATGAGGGAGAGCAGCCTCTCCATCTAGCATAGGTGTACACCAATGATGCTGTGCACAACCCCACCAGGAAATGCCATGGTTGAAGCATAGGGTCTTGGATGGTACCATTACTGTATGCCTATGCTGGATCGGGAGGCTGCTGTCTCTCTTTCATGGTGCAAAGAAGGAAATCCCCACCTCTACCAGTACTCCCAGAGGGCACCACAGCTCCAGCTGCAAGGGTAGTGCTACCTCAGGCCACAAGTAGTACAGGAGCAGCAGAGGCAGTATTGCCAGGTTGGGTCCCAGATGTGCTGGGAGTTGGTGCCAGAGCCGGTAAAGTGGGGGCAGGCTGAGCCACTGGGGTTTGTCTACCTGTGTGTGGTCTGAAACATTTACTGATTTGTTATATATGGATGAAATGGAGAGCTTCTGACTGCAAATCATAGAATAAAAAAAAAAAGACATAAGGGTTCGGGTGAGAGAAAACACAGAGATAAAATGCATACCATCATATGTGACATTAAATGCATTTATGATGATTATATAACTATTTTAGCTGAGGTTTCACATGTAAGTAGACTTCCTAACAACTACAGACTATACTTACAGATTGTTCAAAGTAATCCTTGCAATGTACAGACATTGCACATATGCTTGGTCCAATTATACAGAATAAAGTTAACAGCAGGGCATTTGTGCCACTTGTGTAGAAGTTAATTTCTGTAATATTATTAAAGAATTTTAGTATTTTATACTTGTTAGTCATGGTATTTGAACACACAAACTCCTACTACAGTCTTACACTTCACTCCTCCAGTTGGTTTGTGCTACAGATTGATGCATGCATATTTGCTTTCACTGTTAGGATATGCATGCTTACTTTGCTACTACTGCATAGACAAGAGGACTTTTCTTTAAATTTTAAAGATACAGTAATACTTCTCTTGTGTTGATACATAACACTTGCTTCCCTCAGTCTCTCTAGATGCTCCACACAGGCCTGCCTATTTGTACCTATTTCAGAATAAGCTGTGAAAAGAAAAGAAAAGAAAAGAAGAACATTATGCATACCAGTTTTGCCTATATTTAGCTTTCTCGGTATTTTAAAATCTTTTATTAGCATACCTACACAACTGTGGAATGTTGCTAGTTTGGAACTCATCCAGCCATTGGCTAAATGTATCCCTCTTGCACCTTTTTAGCTCACTGAAGTGGTGCCTATACTGTTCTCCAGTGCATGGGATGCCAATCGCACTGGATACAGCCTTGACCAGACTATTCATTCCAAGCCTCAGACTTGTACTGGGAGCCAGAGTATTCCTCCTGCAAAAACCTTTGCTGTGTTGCTTTACCAGTAGTCCAATAAATACTCTGGACTCCTGAACACCCCACATTTATGCCCTAAATTGGGCACCTCCCCCTCTAACACCAGGCATGTCTAATCCCAAAGCAGTTCAATTGCAAATAATTTCCCACCAATTCCTGTTATCTAGATTACTGGTAGTGTGCAAACCTGAGCAAAGATTCCAACTGCATTTGTATGATGTTAAGCAGAGAGCAACAGTCCCAAAGATGAAAGCAATTTTGGAAATTGGAAGGTTAATCTGACACTTCACATTAGTTTGAGGAGATGTCTGCTGCTGTAACTTTTAGACAATTTAACTTTGAAGGCATGCACTGGGGGCATATATTTTATGACTTGTCACATGTTTGATTGATTTTATTCACTGCTAAAGTGGATTCAGACCTATGCATAAGGGGCAACATTTTCTTCCACAGTGGTGATTTTCCATCTTTGTCACAGTCAAAGTGCTTCTCAGCTGTAGTCATGAATCATGTATAAATACAGATGACAGATTTAGGTGTTAACCATATATGTGTGTGACCTGACAAGGTCCTTGTATATACATTCATTTGTGTATGTTCCTTATTTAAGAGTAAAGGCCATCCAAGTCCAGATAGCAGAATAATTCTTACAGAAACATAGTAGACAGTATACCCTCAGTCATACATCTGAACCTTCAAAACACAGTAAGGGTGTCTTCTCCCTCATGCATATAATTCATGTCAGCTCCATTATTTATAATTATGTATACATTGCTATAAGTGATATTTATATAATGTGAAACTGAACAACACTAAAAAAGTCTGGAATTTCCTGTATTGCACCCAGTACCATGTGTATGGCAGCCCTACACTTACACCTGCTGCCACAGGAATATTGAAGTAACACTTTGATATTTTCCAGTTCATTACTATAAACTGAACTGTCACAACAGTAAAAATATGTTGCACTTCCTGTATTAGAACTCAGGGTTATCTGCATTACAGCCCTACACTTACACCTGCTGCCACAGTTGGATATTTCCCTATTAGTTATTAACGTCTGTGTGTTGACTGACTTGCACCACCACTTGCCATGTTTGCGCAGTGGTGAGCACACAGCTGATACAATGCATCTTTTTGTTTTAATTATTGACTGTCTGCTTCCTCTGTGCATGTGTTTGATTGTTGCAGTTGTTGGGGAAGCTTCCTAGCCTCCATGCAATATCGCTTAGCAGTGTTGTATGATGGAAAGCAAAAATTGCCACAATGTATCCTTTTTGACATTTAGAATGTCTACTCCCTGTCTGCAGGTGTTCTGTCTGCTTCCTGTGTGGGCCACTATTCCAGGTTTGCATACTGCTAAGCATTACACAAATGAGATAAGCAAAGCTGAACATGACATTTACTGTGTTTCTCTGTTACCCATGTTTGTGCTAAGCTGCACATCGCACAAACACTGGCATTAAAAAAGGGAAATTATGAGAAAGGAAGAAAATAAATATATTAAATAAACAACACTGCAAAAATATATGTTGATACACATTAAATATTTTTACACACATCTGGATTTATGCTCTCACTCCAATGAACCTTCAAAACACACTAAGGATGTCTTATCCCTGTTTGCCACACAAACAGCATTACAACAAAGAATGAAAATCATTGTGCATACAAGCAACTGCAACATCATCCATAGTATAAACAAAACATATGACAGTTGTTTGTACATGCATTAAATTCAGATGTAGTGTACTGAGTGATTACACAACCATTTCTGACTATTGCTTGCATAAATGCAGCTCTGTCTTAACTCTCTGTTTGTTCTTGTCTTATATGACCAGTAATATGAGACAAGCATTCTGTAGGGCATTATGTGCCATTGTCCATAATGTGGGAAGATAGTAAATGCAATAGTATACAGCTGTCAAGAAAGGAAGGGCAGGTTCAATGTTACTGACAAGAAACTGTGAAATGTGTGCTGCTTACTTACATTTAAAACTTTAATACAATTACTTCTACACTTTGTAATGACACAACCACTGGAGGTAAATGAGTCTGAATTGCTGTTATATTTTCCTTCTCCCTACCAGTACTCATTAGCAGTTGCTATCCATTAGCAACAGATACCGATGGAGTGCCTGCACTATGTTTACATCAGATACACAGAGCAAGTACTTGGGATTCAGCAATTCTAATAAGTTCATACCTCATCTGCATATTCACCATGCTCACACCCTTGAATTTACACTATAAAAAGGGAACCGTGTAGTTAGGGAACCAGAATGTGAGGAGACTTGTTTATGTGGATAACACAGAAGAAGATATTACTTTGTGATTTATCTGCACAGAAGACTACTGAACTTGATAGGGTATGCTTGCATTTTTAATTTATATACTGGAAATGCTGACATGTCACTAAGAAAAATCATTTATGTATGTATATATACAGTAATATATATATATATATATATATATATATATATATATATATATATATATTTATATGCAAAACACAAAGAGCCGAAAACACCCTAGGAAGGTAGCTGCTGCAAAATCAAAGTCAGGATAACGTATGAGCAGTCTCTAGTATTCAGCAAAAATAGACAAATAATGAAAATAAAAATAAAAATCTTTTATTCCAGGCCAAAACGTAAGCGCTTTCACGGAGTCTCCCTCCGCTTCATCAGACGTTGTAAAAGCAACTCAGATACATCACTTAAATAGTAAAACATCACACTGGTTTAACCAATTAATCAATTAACCATACAATACTAAAAGCCTCTTAAAGAAACATCTACAAAAGGAGGCAAACATTATTAAAAACATCATTAAAAATATAGAAAATATATAAATGCATGTCTAAAAGTCATAAGTATCAATACATTACTAATCCTAACCAACCCAATAAACAATAAGGTGCCTAAATGCGTCACTATACTGAACTATGTATTGAAATAGAAGTCCCAAGTATACATAGACTAATAAGTTATCTTAGAATACAATGTACTGACCAACATGTACAACAATAGCGAACTTCACAAAGAGGGTGTTGTGTAACCAAATATCTATATAAAGATCTGAACAGCTAACGTAACCTCCTGCCTTTTAAAATTGGTTTGATAGTGACACTCTCATTCAAGCCATAACCCAAGTGGGAGCCGAGTCTGAGAATCCACCTCAGTTCAGCTTGCTCAGTGAGATTATATAGGTCACCTAGTCTAACATCTGGGTACTGTATATGCAAAACCTGAAAATAAAATACATGGTTGGGGCCTTCATGTAAAGTGTGCTTGGCTAGAGCACTATATTCTTGGCCCCTATCAAGGCAGTATAAGTAGTCCCTAATCCTTTCTCTTAAGGTTCTGTTGGTCTTACCAACATAGAACCTGAAGCATGCTCGACAATAAGCAACATAGACCACATTACGAGTGCGACAGTTACTGTTATTCTTAATCTCCCATAAAACATTTGTATTCGGATTCCTAAAATAATGTGATTGGTCAATGTATTCACATTGTAAGCAACTGCCACATTTCTTGGTGCCCAAGACGGCAGGATTATAAATAGATACTTGGTGTGAATGCATATTAGTGTAACATAGGTGTTGCTTTAGATTTTTCATGTTACTATAGCTAAAAGAGGGTCTATTACCCACTAATTTTCTAGTATTCTCATCAACTATTAGAATATTCCAATTCATCTCTACCAATTGCTTAATTCTGTCAATGTTATTTCCATAGGGGAGAACCATTGTTACTTGGCTTCTAGGATGAAGGCTAGAGGGATATGGTGTTCTATTCCCAGAAAAGTGGGGTTTGGCCCTACTATCACGCAAACGCATAGTTTCATCCAATTTGCTATTAACTAACAACTCATCATATCCCCTATTCAAAAAGTCCTGTTTTAGCTTATTGAACTCAGTAGCTTATACTCTTTCATTGCTACACAACCGTAGACTACAGAACAAGTGCGAGCTGTGGATAACAAAATAGAAATAAAAGTGGCAGCTTAACACAACACGCTCACTGCCTCCGCTCTCAGCAAACTATTTCAGTTATCACCAGGCAATAAATGAAAGAATTCCAAGTAGTAGCGAAGATCCAAACTTCTTTTAATAAAACAGGTTTAGCGCTTTCACTTGCAAAAGGCAAGCTTCATCAGAACACAAACTAAATAGAATCAACAGTTTATATACAAAAAAAGGCACCAAAAACTGACTAATTACTAATAATTACATTGTTAAAAAAAATTTTTCTTAAAACATCATAATGCATGTTCTTTAGTAAGATAAAAATAAATGTAATATGTAAAAAATGCTAATCAATGAATAATACTACTCTGATAAAATTCAATTATAAATGTAAACGCTACAATGGTACAATCAATTCATTAAAAGTAAAGGTTTAATTGAAATGTAGTCGTATAAACCAGGCACTGTAGTGGCATCTGTATATACTTGCCACCATAGTTCTCTATAAAGTAGGTGGTTCTTAATGTTACCACCTCTAGGGTTGTTTTTAACTAATTCCAAAATCCCAAACTTAAAACTATGCTCACTACCATGTTTAGATATATGTCTAAATAGGGCATTTTTAGTGTCCTTCTTCCTTATGGAGTACACATGAGAGTAAATTCTTTGTCTAAGCTGTCTCTCTGTTTTTCCGATGTAGAAAAATTGACATGCCATATATATTGCTATATATACCAGCATGGTAGACCTACAGTTTCCCTTAATTAAATTTAACCTAGTGTGACAAATGTTGTTAAGACAAATAGTATTAGGCTCAAAAATGTAAAAGCATTGATGGCATGTGCCACATTTGGATGTACTAATTCCATAAGGGGTAGATGGTAACGGTTTCCTTTCCATAATATGTTTCAAGTTTTTACCCATTTTAAATACAAATTGTGGTTGGGACCCTACCTTATCAGATATATCCTGTGCTGATGTCAAGATGTACCAGTTATTAACCACTATATTTTTGATCATCCGACTAAATGGACCGTATTCAATAATAAGAGAATTACAGTAAGGTCACCTACAGTTCAATGGAGTTTTGTCAGGAGGGTCTGCATTGTTCAAAACAGAATGGACCATATCATCAGTTTCTACTCCATCTACTGTTAAATTGTTCGCTGTCCCCAACAATGGTGAATATTTGTGCTCCCATTGTCCCAAGACATATGTTTTGGTGTCATTCAGCATTACTTTGTCATAACCCCTTTCAATAAATAATTCAGTGATAACATTCAGTTCATTTACCATGTCTGCAGGTTTGGAAGTCATTCTCATGGCCCTTATGCATTGGCTTTTAAAGATGTTCCTTTTTAATTAGTATGGGTGACAACTATTGAAAGCTAAATAAGAATTTGAAAACGTCTCCTTCCTAAAAATAGTAGATTTAAATCCGTTGATGTCCTTAGAAACTAAAGTGTCTAAGTATGGTACACCCGTGTTGTTGTATGAGGAGGTAAAGTTCAAAAAGTCACTACTAGAGTTTATGGTATTAATAAAACTCTCAAATGTATTACTGTCACCCTTCCAAAGAATATAAATATCGTCTAGAAAACGGGAGTAGTACACTACTTTGTCATAGTAGGGGCTATTAAAAATGTTATTCTCTTCCCAGTCTAACATGACTAGGTTTGCAAAGATTGAGCATGCAGCGCCCATAGCCACACCGCTGATCTGTTTAAATATTTCTCCTTCGTAATAAATAAAGTTATATTCTAAAACAATACTCATTAGATCCACCAGGAGGGAAATTTTATCCCAACTGAAACTAGTGTGTTTCCTTAAACTCCTGGAAAAGGCCTCCAGTCCTTCCTCTATTGGTATACAACTGAATAAGTCAATGACATCGACTGAACTAAATGTTAAATTGTCCTCAGCTGTATGAATAGGGAAGTTACGTAAAAACTCCCATGAGTCTTTAACCAAATGGCTAACCTTATCATAGACAAATTTTAAAGTAGTGTCTATAAAGACGCCAATAGGGAAAGTCTTGGCCTTACTCCCAGAAATGATGGGTCTAAATGGGGGGTTCAGGTGATCCTTGTGAACTTTGGGTATGCCCACAATGGTGGCTAAGGTGGGAAACTCAACCTTCATATATTCATATTGTTCTTCGGTAATCCTTTGTTCTAATCTATAGTCCTCTAAAAACATGTCAATTCTGCTGTATGAGATGTTTAATTCATTCAGTGAGGATGAAGTGTAGTTGCCAGATGAATGAAGGATGTTGTGAATCTTTGAACTGTACATCATAGAATCATAAATCACAATACCGCCTCCTTTGTCAGGCTTCATTATCCTGTAACTAATGTAATTTACTCTCATGTGTACTCCATAAGGAAGAAGGACACTAAAAACGCCCTATTTAGACATATATCTAAACATGGTAGTGAGCATAGTTTTAAGTTTGGGATTTTGGAATTAGTTAAAAACAACCCTAGAGGTGGTAACATTAAGAACCACCTACTTTATAGAGAACTATGGTGGCAAGTATATACAGATGCCACTACAGTGCCTGGTTTAAATGACTACATTTCAATTAAACCTTTACTTTTAATGAATCGATTGTACCATTGTAGCGTTTACATTTATAATTGAATTTTATCAGAGTAGTATTATTCATTGATTAGCATTTTTTACATATTACACTTATTTTTATCTTACTAAAGAACATGCATTATGATGTTTTAAGAAAAATTTTTTTTAACAATGTAATTATTAGTAATTAGTCAGTTTTTGGCGCCTTTTTTTGTATATAAACTGTTGATTCTATTTAGTTTGTGTTCTGATGAAGCTTGCCTTTTGCAAGTGAAAGCGCTAAACCTGTTTTATTAAAAGAAGTTTGGATCTTCGCTACTACTTGGAATTCTTTCATTTATTGCCTGGTGATAACTGAAATAGTTTGCTGAGAGCGGAGGCAGTGAGCGTGTTGTGTTAAGCTGCCACTTTTATTTCTATTTTGTTATCCACAGCTCGCACTTGTTCTGTAGTTGACATGATTTCCTCTCCCAGCAACGTCAGCGACTCCTCACCCGACTATTGTAAGGATCTCCACATTTTACGCTCTGAAGTTGCTTCCTTACGCGGGGAGGTAGCCAAGGTTTTGGAACTTATTGGCAATTTTGCCTTTCTCAAACAGAATATGTTACCGTCTTCTAATTTATTAATGGCAAGTTCTATTTCGGTGAATGATCGAGACTTGCTGAGACAGTCGCATGATGATGACGCTTACACCGGCTCCGTAGGTGCTGGTAAGGAGGAACTACCATCTACTTCCTCACCTGGATTTCCTAACGGCCAGGGTTCTGGACATTGTTCACGAAATGGTATCGCCTTACCTGAGTCCGCGACACATGCGGAAAGCATCAAGAATGATGTTTGTGACTTCACATTTGATTTTTCATTTAGCAACTTTGCGGATGAAGCCAGGCGCACTGGCGCCAAACCGAAACAAGTTTTACCATCACGCTCTTATGCTGCCCTGGCTCGTGATTCCAACCATCCTAAAGGTACTAACAATTCAAATGCTACTACTAAATGTGACAATGGTTCTGCTGATAAACGTAATGTTTTAAAGAACTTTATTGAATATGATTGCAATTTTGATTGTGCAGTTGACAATAAGATTAACGAAGGCACACAAACTGCCAAAAGCACTTTGAGGGACTATATTTACACTTTTGGCAAGAAATTGAATAACATTAATGCATTAAAACTTGACAATGCTTATCTCAATCAATGTTTATCTGCCAATATTGTACCTATGGGACTTCGATTTTTTAAAATGCCATTAGGCATTGACATTACTATTGATGTGGAAAATGATTTCAACATGTTATTTGATTCTTTTGGCTTTGAATTTATGAAAAAGCTAATTAAGTATAACGATGCTAAACTTTGTAAGTGTATCTCTGAAATTGAAATACTCAATAACACTATTGTACATGACTTAGCCTTTCAGCAATGGGAGAAATTATTTTACAAACAATTCGCTATTGCTGAGGATAGGGCAAGGAAAGCTTTTGATCGGAAATTAAAGAAATATCAAAGGGACAAAGAACAATACAGTAGACGATTGTGTTATAAATGGGTTTGTAATAAGTCAGATGACAAATTAGAATTGGAGAACAGAGATTTCGAAGACAACAGTGCTAATTCTTATAACAAACAGGATTTTTACCCCCACCCCAGGAAGGGTTATCAAAGGACATGGAAAAAAGGGGGCAAATGGAGGGAGAAACACTAAGTGACATAGATCTTGCCACTAGTACTGATACCAGTTTGATATCAAGCTCCAACATCATTGTTACTGATAATATTATTAGTGAATGCAATAATTTTAAGATTTACAATTACAGTAACATCAGACTTAGGACTGCCCATTTTAGTTTGTTTTCGAAAGGGCTAAAATTTGTACCTGCTCCTTCTTTTCGAGTAGTTGATACTATTTTTGACTTTAAGAAATATATTAGAAAACTAAATTTGTCTATCATGTGTGATAAGGTTGCTTACAGTGAACAGGTCAATGGTATAAATTTAAGAAAGAAAAGTCATTTTATGCCCAATAATAATTCTGTTATTTCTGCATTTGAAAATAAGGTTACCAAAGAAATATATAAATTGAATAGCAGAGGCAGAAACAAACCTGCAAAAAGTTTTTCTAACCTAACTAAGGAGGAATCTTGTATACTTAATGATTTATGCAAGGACCGTAGTTACAGGATAATGAAGCCTGACAAAGGAGGAGGTATTGTGATTTATGATTCTATGATGTACAGTTCAAAGATTCACAACATCCTTCATTCATCTGGCAACTACACTTCATCCTCACTGAATGAATTAAACATCTCATACAGCAGAATTGACATGTTTTTAGAGGACTATAGATTAGAACAAAGGATTACCGAAGAACAATATGAATATATGAAGGTTGAGTTTCCCACCTTAGCCACCATTGTGGGCATACCCAAAGTTCACAAGGATCACCTGAACCCCCAATTTAGACCCATCATTTCTGGGAGTAAGACCAAGACTTTCCCTATTGGCGTCTTTATAGACACTACTTTAAAATTTGTCTATGATAAGGTTAGCCATTTGGTTAAAGACTCATGGGAGTTTTTACGTAACTTCCCTATTCATACAGCTGAGGGCAATTTAACATTTAGTTCAGTCGATGTCATTGACTTATTCAGTTGTATACCAATAGAGGAAGGACTGGAGGCCTTTTCCAGGAGTTTAAGGAAACACACTAGTTTCAGTTGGGATAAAATTTCCCTCCTGGTGGATCTAATGAGTATTGTTTTAGAATATAACTTGATTTATTACGAAGGAGAAATATTTAAACAGATCAGCGGTGTGGCTATGGGCGCTGCATGCGCTCCAATCTTTGCAAACCTAGTCATGTTAGACTGGGAAGAGAATAACATTTTTAATAGCCCCTACTATGACAAAGTAGTGTACTACTCCCGTTTTCTAGACGATATTTATATTCTTTGGAAGGGTGACAGTAATACATTTGAGAGTTTTATTAATACCATAAACTCTAGTAGTGACTTTTTGAACTTTACCTCCTCATACAACAACACGGGTGTACCATACTTAGACACTTTAGTTTCTAAGGACATCAACGGATTTAAATCTACTATTTTTAGGAAGGAGACGTTTTCAAATTCTTATTTAGCTTTCAATAGTTGTCACCCATACAAATTAAAAAGGAACATCTTTAAAGGCCAATGCATAAGGGCCATGAGAATGACTTCCAAACCTGCAGACATGGTAAATGAACTGAATGTTATCACTGAATTATTTATTGAAAGGGGTTATGACAAAGTAATGCTGAATGACACCAAAACATATGTCTTGGGACAATGGGAGCACAAATATTCACCATTGTTGGGGACAGCGAACAATTTAACAGTAGATGGAGTAGAAACTGATGATATGGTCCATTCTGTTTTGAACAATACAGACCCTCCTGACAAAACTCCATTGAACTGTAGGCGACCTTACTGTAATTCTCTTATTATTGAATACGGTCCATTTAGTCGGATGATCAAAAATATAGTGGTTAATAACTGGTACATCTTGACATCAGCACAGGGTATATCTGATAAGGTAGGGTCCCAACCACAATTTGTATTTAAAATGGGTAAAAACTTGAAACATATTATGGAAAGGAAACCGTTACCATCTACCCCTTATGGAATTAGTACATCCAAATGTGAAACATGCCATCAATGCTTTTACATTTTTGAGCCTAATACTATTTGTCTTAACAACATATGTCACACTAGGTTACATTTAATTAAGGGAAACTGTAGGTCTACCATGCTGGTATATATAGCAATATGTATGGCATGTCAATTTTTCTACATCGGAAAAACAGAGAGACAGCTTAGACAAAGAATTTACTCTCATGTGTACTCCATAAGGAAGAAGGACACTAAAAACGCCCTATTTAGACATATATCTAAACATGGTAGTGAGCATAGTTTTAAGTTTGGGATTTTGGAATTAGTTAAAAACAACCCTAGAGGTGGTAACATTAAGAACCACCTACTTTATAGAGAACTATGGTGGCAAGTATGTACAGATGCCACTACAGTGCCTGGTTTAAACGACTACATTTCAATTAAACCTTTACTTTTAATGAATTGATTGTACCATTGTAGCGTTTACATTTATAATTGAATTTTATCAGAGTAGTATTATTCATTGATTAGCATTTTTTACATATTACACTTATTTTTATCTTACTAAAGAACATGCATTATGATGTTTTAAGAAAAAATTTTTTTAACAATGTAATTATTAGTAATTAGTCAGTTTTTGGCGCCTTTTTTGTATATAAACTGTTGATTCTATTTAGTTTGTGTTCTGATGAAGCTTGCCTTTTGCAAGTGAAAGCGCTAAACCTGTTTTATTAAAAGAAGTTTGGATCTTCGCTACTACTTGGAATTCTTTCATTTATTGCCTGGTGATAACTGAAATAGTTTGCTGAGAGCGGAGGCAGTGAGCGTGTTGTGTTAAGCTGCCACTTTTATTGCTACACAACCGTGATATGCGCATGGCCTGTCCTTTAACGACATTGCCAAAAATATTCGAATTATGCATACTTGAGCCATGAAGAAAAGAGGCTCTGTAACAATCCTTCCTGTGTACCCTGGTCTCAAATGCAGAGTTGATTCTACTAATAGTAACAATCCCTCTAGTTGATGGTCTCCAATGAATATTCTAAAGAAAACCTAAGGAAACGACTACTCCAGTTGATATTGTCATGCAATCTGACCAAAGAATCACTATCACCTTTCCAAACAAGGAACAAGTTGTCTACGAAACGCCTATAAAATAATATCTGCGGGTGGCCAACAAGATGTTCCTGCTCCCATGCCACCATCACAAGATTGGCGTATACATTAGCACAACTTGTGTCCATTGCAACTCCACTCTTTTGTACATAGCATTCATCATGAAAGTAAAAAATATTGTTTTCTAAAACAAATTCAAGTAAGAGGCAGAGAAACTCTGCCTTGCTGGAATCTATAAGACCACTCTTTTCCATTAAAGTTTTTACCATCATGATGCCCATGTCATTGGGTATACAGGTAAATAGTGATTCTACATCCATAGTTACTAGGAGCAACCTCTCCTCATGTTCCTTTGCTTGTATATGGTCGTAAAGTTCAGTTAAAAAGTGTGCAGTATCCTGCAAAATATAATCATATAAACCTAGTAGCTTTCCTAACTCAGAATCTAAGTACAGGGACATGGGTTCAGTTAGCCAACCTGCTCCAGAGACTATAGGTCTGAAAGCAGGTTGGTGTGGATTTTTGTGTATCTTTGGTAAACCATACATTCTAGGTACCTTAGGATAGTCTACCATAAGATATTCATGCATTTCATCATTAATCAGTCCCATGGACCTACATTCTTGAAGCATATTATCCATATTCTGCTTAATAGAAAAAATACAGTCAGGTTCAAATCTCTCGTAAGCATTGCTTGATAACATATTGAACATAGTGTCATGATAATAAGTCATGTCCATTACAACAAGTGGTCCCCCCTTATCAGCGGGTCATATTTTAATCTCGATGTTGCGCTTAAGCTCATTAAGAGCGTCTCTCTCATCCTGAGTTAAATTATCTGGATGGTTACTATAATGAAAGCCATTATCATCATATAAGGACTGCTCAACCGCTTGAATAAACAAATCAACATTTGGAGGGAAATGTGGCATAAAGTTGCTCTTGCGTTTAAAAGTTCCTGCTGTAATCTCAGTCTCAGTGCGAAATATCAACTTCAGTGTTAAGTTCCTTGCAAAGTGTCTCATCGCTATTAAATTATCACTGATGTCAGCTCTAGCTTGTGGGATGAAATTAACACCCCTGTTCAAGACATTGATTTCATTAACAGTTAATGTATGCAAGGAAATGTTCCAAACTAAGTTGTTTGGTTCCACATACGAGTCAGTGTACATACCTGTGGAATATGTGGCTGTTCTTTTCTCCTTTGCTGCTTCTGATCGTCGATTTCCAAAGACCTCTTTCTTCCTAACCTGATAGGGAGAGGAACGGAGGGAAAATTCGCCATCAGCGTCTTATCCACAGGGATCTTCCTTCGAACATCCATATTGGATTGATGTGAATCATCATTCGCTGTCCGTTGGACCAAATCCTTAGCGGACTCAACTGATGTTGTATGTACTGATGCAATTGCTCCCGGCGCTTCCGGAGAATGTAAGTCCTCATATATATATATGATTTTCTATCAAAATAGTGAAAACACTTACCACAACTGTGCACATCTTTGAAGTGAACAATGAAAAGCTATCCAGCTGACTGCTCAGAATGTCAATTTGAAGGTAGGAAAGAACTGGCATTCAACAGTGACTGGACCACACACCATCCACAATATACATCGATTATCATCCATACATATTTCTACTGTTTTGCATGGGGCTAATGTGGGGGGACTGTGCTACCCACACCTACTGCTACTTATATATTTTAACTCCAAGATAGCACTACAGTGAGGAAAAGAGCAATTTTCCTAATCCCCACTGTAGTGGGATCCACTTTATAACACCGACGCTCAAAACTGAGAACACAAACTATGAGTCGATGTTTCAGAGTAGACAGGATTAGCATTCACAGTTTTGCCACTTTGCAGCTCTAAGTTCAACCTTCTGATAGTTGTGGTAAATATGTTCACTATTTTGATAGTAAACCTATATATATATATATATATATATATATATATATATATATTTATATGGGTGTAATTCAGTAGAGCGAAAGTTCTCTTACCTGACCCATTTGTGTTTGCATATTTCTAAGTTTACATATTTTTGCTTTCTGTATTATGCTATTTAAATTATTTTAAATGCACGTGTGTGTGTGTGTGCGCATACACACACACACACACACACACACACACACACACACACACACACACACACACACATACATATCTATCTATCCATAGAGATTTAAAAATATATTTACTTATTTATATAGAATATATAGATGTAAATGCATCTGTTTAGAGGCACAATATGTAACACTTCAGCAAATGCCTTCTTCTTTGCAACCTCAGTTGTGTACTAACCTTAACCCTGCTGCTGTTCCTAACCCCGACCTTTAACACTACCATACAGTAAAATTATTGTGAAAATTGTCTGAAGGGTTTTTAGATTTTAGATTATTTTGATTTTCCTTTCTGGCAATCTCAAAAAGCTAATGCTTGTTCTCTTTTTGCTATTGGCTAAGTTTAGATATTTTTTTGTTTCATAATTCATGAGTTTCAATAAGCAGTAATCACAGAAATCAGAATAATGTACACTGATGTTCTGCTCACATTTAAATGAATATACTTGTGTGTGTGTATATGTGTGTGTGTGTGTGTGTGTGTGTGTGTGTGTGTGTGTGTGTGTGTGTGTGTGTGTGTGTGTGTGTATAATATATATATATATATATATATATATATATATATATATATATATATATATATATATATGTGTGTGTGTGTGTGTGTGTGTGTGTGTGTGTGTGTGTGTGTGTGTGTGTGTGTGTGTGTGTCTTTACAATACTCATTGTCCAAACTAGAAAGAGCTTCTAAGCTACAAGATCCTAGAAGATAAAATGCAGAAAAAAAAAGTCCATAAAAATCATATAGTTAACTGAGCAAAATAAAAGCTAGCAGTTTAGAAAATGGTCCTGTTCTATCTATTATGTTGGCACTGAAAGGCCTCGAATGGATTTTCCTGTGATAATGGAACGGGAAGAATGAAAGGAATTATGAAAATTATGCTACAGAACAGTTACAGTACTGACAGAAGATGGCAGATATTTAAAAATTCTATTTCTCAAGAAATTCAAAACACTGCTGCTCTCATTTTAAGAAAATGATCATTGCACTTCTCCTCTTGACACCTACTGAGATAAGTATCAAACACAGTAAGAGCAGGGGAGGCCACTTAGGCTTCTGCTTTTAGCAACAGCTGAGCAGTGGCCAGGTGTCTTGTACTGAAAGCAGCTGATCTATCTAATGCAGAAATCCTAACAGTTGTGTTATTTATTTTAAAGTGATTATAGTTTTTCGGATTATGATTTCAAAGAAAAAGCCAGCCAATATTTCATAAAGGTGCTGTCACATTTTGGGTGAAAACCAAGTGTTCTTACTCAAGTAATACATTTGTTTCCCCCACTTCCATGGTATAATGAGAAAAGAGGATAACTCTGTGAATTATTACGTCTTTCCATTGTTACTTCCTTTAAATTGCTATAACTGTTGCTACTGAAACTTCATTTGTTTAAGTAGATCAGCAAAAAAGCTTGAGCTGTCTACAGGAAAGCTGATTGTCTCACCATGTCACAAATAGATAGAGCTCAGCCTGTGACCCAGATGATCCAGAAGTGATTAATGACCAGTACACGGGAGGAGCCAAGGAGACTGAGTAAGTGTCAGACATCCATAAAGGGAAAGAGAGAAAGAAAGTGAGTTCAAACTACTGCAGTCCCTGACTCTTAGCAGAGGCCATACATGCCAGCAAGCATCAAGAAGATCAAAGGATGACCACAAACTAAACATAATTTAGTATGCTTGGAGGATAGTGTTATGAGTATAAGTGAGCCTCAGTCAACAGGCTTGGCCCTGTGAGACTCCCACTTGTACATGTTGCTGCACAGGAATGGTGGTTGGGGAAAACTGAACCCACTGATGGGTATCTCCAAGACAGCTTCCCTTCCTCTCTCTACCTGGCTAATGTTAAGCAGAGCTGGTAGTCAGCAGACATGGGCAGTAAAGTCCAAGATAAAAGCATACTTGTTCTCAGACTGGCTAATGCTGTTGTTGTCATTTAATGTTTCATGCCAAGAGAATTTCATTCAATAACTGATTTGTATGAAAGTTATGCATCATTTGTAAAGGAACACTTATAAATACACTAGTATGCTTCACAGGTTTGTGTATAAACAAACAAAACTTTCAGAAAGACACTATGCAAAACTGGAACAATAATGCAAAACAATAATGCAAAACTGGAAAAATTGAATTAATAACTACTTTCATCTAAAACAAATCCAGTGGAAGTATAACTTCATCGTCAGTCTGAACAGGGTGATTAGAGGTTAATAGCTTTGATAAATGTTTTTCTTGCATATTTGACATTTATGAGTATGACTTTTGAGTGTTTATTTCATGGCCGTGCATACAATGAGTAGGCAAATACATCCATGTGCGTTGGCAGGCATAGACTCTATACATAGATGCATATATTTTATTAGTGCAGAGGGCACCACAGTCAGACTACACACATGAAGAATTGCTACAGTTTACATTTTCTGAGTTGCCATCAAATTCTACATTATTACCTTATGAGTGCTAAGTGTGGGTGTGGAGGTGAGGTGTGAAAGTACTCCAATCAGAGTTTGTCATCATACCGACTAATGGCACTGTTATTCCTGAGAGCAAACATTTTAAAATACTCAGAAGGTGCGTGTGTGTGTGTGTGTGTGTGTGTGTGTGTGTGTGTGTGTGTGTGTGTGTGTGTGTGTGTGTGTGTGAAACCTCTCAACCTCTTAGAGCAAGAAATCTTGACAAAGTCATACATAAAAGTGGGACAAAGGCCCAAAATGAGGGACTATTTTTAAATATTGCTCTTACAGATTTAGAAACCTGATAGAATAACAGGTTTTGCATTAGCATGAATTTTCTAAAGAGTATGAAGTCTGAAACTCAAACATCTGTCAGTATTTTCTAACTTCAATCTTTAATGATTTGCCATTAATCTGTCAGAAAACCACAATTTTATGAAACATGGACCAAAATATGAGGCAAAAATCTAAATATTCTGCTAAACTCTGTACTGTTGAGAGGTATGCAGTGTATGTGTGTGTGTGGGGTGGGGGTAGGATACTATAGTTATACAATTTGCATTCCATTTCATGAAGATCTAGTGTCTGTTGTTAAATTGTGAACCACCTGCTGTTGCATTGTCACTGAAGGCATACATTAAAAAAAACACTACTCCAACAGCAAACGTGTGAAAAGAAAAAATGTCAAAAATGAAATGGAGATCTTTATTAATATAAAATGTTTAGTGTTTTATCGCTGATATTAACAAGACATTCAGAGCCATTTTAAGAAGTTTTTTTTTGTTTTGTTTTTTTATGAATATGCAAGTTTTCATTGAAACTAGTAATGCAACTTCAGTTTAGGACATTACTGTATGGACATGTAATGAGAAATAATAATGATTTTATACTAAGATGAGTTAATTCCCATTCATTATTTTAGGATGTAAAACTGAATGGGTATGAGGAAGTAACTTTCTGCTGAGTTTGAATATAATTAATGATAGCTAAATGGATTATCCATATACATACTAAAATTTTGTCCTGAATGTATTATAAATCATAGTGAATCTTTTGTGTGTATGTGTGTTTCTCTACTTATTTTTTTTCAGAAAACACAAATAAAGAAGAAAGAAAAAGGTCTGAAGAGTTTGGTAGCTTCATGATGGTTTTCTGTAATATCTGCTGACTAATGCTCTAGCACTTAACAGTGGTGCCAGGAAGGTGCTTAATAAGCCTCTCTTTTCCCCAGATTTGAAGCATAATTACAGCACTCTGTGTACTGCAATGTTCTTTTCTGAAGCCACAAAGAATTAAAATAAAATGGTAAAACTGCTTGCAGTACAATTGTTTCCTGAACATTCCTTTGTTCCTATTTATTTTATTTTAATGTATTTTATTTATTTATTGACTTATGTTTTGTTGACCTAGTTTGTTCTAGCAGACTTGTGTCTGTTTTCAGGGAAGACCCGAAATGAAACTCTGTGAAAAGGAAAATTTTGGCCAGTATACCAAGGAAAGATACTTTGAAGTGAAATGTAATATTTTACTGTATATGGCTTCACAGGTGAATGACAGTACTTGTTTATTAATATATCTTTTCAAAAATGTCCTCTTATTATCAGTGTGAAATATTCCATCCACCTCACCTACCACCAGTTTATTTATTCATTTATTACCTTTGTTTACTTGGTTGGTGGTCTAGTAATTGAACCATTTTCTGTGACAACCCAGGACAGTTAGACAGAAAAATTAACATACTTTTTCCAGTTTGTATAAAATATCCATGCAGAGAGACAAGAAGTATGATCCGATAAGATACAAATAAATATAGTTGAAATAGTGAAGTAATTCATAATAATTTAAAGTGTGAAACAAAGTATTATGATCAGGTCTCTGATCATAACTAGCTGATTGTGTGTTCAGGAGGTGAATCTAGCATCCATGCTGAGAACATGTAATAAAAGGTCATGACTGGCAACCTAATCAAAATTATTTGTAGTATATGTGGCTTTATCTGCCCCATGTCCTACCTGTTACTGAAAAAAGAAAAGTGTAGGAGCACAAAGTCATTTATTGGCTCTGAAGACTGGAAAAGCAATTATTGCTGTCAGACAGGCACCAGCACGTCTTAGCTTACTTGAGAATTCTGAACAAATACAACAATAATGTGTGGACAAAAGATTAAAAGCAAGGACAGTTTTTAAATATTGCTCTTATTCATGTAAGAAGTTAACAGATAACAGTTTTAGCATCATCTCTAAAGTCTGGCATTACAGACTGACAGCAATCTCCAAAAAATAAAATCAGTTTCCAAGGGACAGAGTAAAAGTATGAAGCAAATTCAGGGACAATTGTGAGGCACGAACAGCAGGTTTCAGAAACAAAGCAGTTTTACCTTCTGCAGCTCTCATTTGCCAGGCAGTGCTGCCCACTGTTAGTTCCTAGTATGTGTCCAGCAGTCAGCTCAGAGGATTAAGACTATGAGCTGTTAAAGAACTGCTTTATGTCATCTAGAGTTTGATCTCTTCAGCCTTCATTTGGGTTATTTCATGACCCCTAAGAAAGACATTTAACCAAGCAGTGCTGTTGTGCAAGTGGGAAATTCTGTGAGCTACTTCAGTGGTCTCTTGGACTACATGCTTAGTAGCTACCTCTGAACCTAAGAGACAGTCATAACAGCACTAAGGGGGTGCTTGACAATTGTTAAGCGTTCCTTAAGCACTGTTGCAATTGATTCTTATAGGGAAGATGTTAGGAAATGTGAAAGAAATGCACCTAAAAAGAGAGGTGTGGTCAGGCACATACCCTTGTGAAATTCTAAGAAAAAAAATTAGTATTTTGAAACTTAGTCTTTGTGGTTTCAGAAGGAATCCCAGCTGCTCAGGCCACTAAGGAGAAATTAGTTATATATATTTGTATGCTGTACATGTATATGACATTCCGGTAAAACAAACATATGTGAAAAGTGGAGAATGCAACAGAGACATATATACATATGCATGGGTGTAGGTTCCTGTATCAACTGTTCACCTACACCAACACACAGAATCTTGACATGAGAACATCGAACTTAAAATGCCAACATGTTCTGTGCATGCTCCAGGAACTAACCTCGAGTAAAGCAAACCAACTACAAGTGTTTTTGTAGGGGGACACCAGACAAGTCCCTCACGCCACCTGCTAATTATATATACTAACTCTGAGATTGCACAGCCCCAGGAGAAAATGAAAACAATCCCCTACTCGAGAATTGTTGATTATCTTTGTTCCTCAATCAAATGGGGTCAACCAAACAGGTGTTGGTGTAGGTGCACAGTCGATCCAGTGCCCTACACCCATATATTGTCAAATGACTATGCTATGATGTTATGTCAGGCATAGATAAGACTATATGACACCCAGTCCAAATTTACCATAGCTTAGGCTGAGAAAAATGTGTTACCACATGCTTAGTTATAGCACAAACAGGGAGCATGCAAAACAATCACAACTGCATAAGACCCAATTGCAAAATATGTTGTGTGTCACTATAGTACATAAAAAGCTCACATAATGCAATTGTCATGTAGCAAAAAAGGGGAAAACAAATGTGTGACAAACAGTAAAATATTGTCCAGAGCCAGCAGCAGTCAAACGTTTACACTGATTCTTGTGCTGGCTGGGCAAAAATGATACATCTCATGCAAAAAAGTCCATCACACCTATCCAGGTTATATAGACTGTCATTGTCATGTTTACTACTAGACAGGACTATGGAAATGTGTACCACTAATGAGTAATGGGTCACTAAGTCAAAACACATAGTCACAGTGACTAACAGCATGACACGCACATCAGCTTGCACAAGTATATAGAGTTTCATGCCTAATGAGTACAACAACCTTTAGACAGAAGTATTTTAGTGTGAGAAAAGTATGTGAATGTCTGCCAATGGGTGGAAGCAGCACAGAATATTATAATGCACATAATCATGTATGCATGTCACAGTACTATATGTACTAGGAAGGCACAGAAAGATAGCTATATACATCTAGAAATAGTCTTTTATCTCTTACTCATTGTACAGTAAATGCTGACCATTCTGCGATGATATGCAGAGTTTCTATCTTTATCTCAGGGATATCTTAACATTTGTGTACATGCTGTGTTTAGCCTACATGCTTTTTTCATTTTAGCACAATGAGCAGAAGTGTTTTTTGAATATGCTAGCTGATCAGCACAGCTACACATTCAACAGCAGCTGTATGAATCCAGAACAAACAACTATTATCAGCCATACTGAGGTGTACAGAAACTCAAGCACACTATATCTACAAGTTGTATATACATGGAACATCACAATAGAGGGCAAAGGCAAGTTGAATTGCACTTTAATAACACAAACCACCCCCACCAAATGGGGCTGTAGATGAGTTTAATGGTTAAGGTGTTAACCCTGCAAAAAAAAGGTGCAAGGTTTGATTCTCAAATGGGATAATTTGCTAGGTTTATAATAGTACTAAAGTATGAACCTTTTAAGAGAGAGGTGAAGCTTAATAAGCAAAGTATAGTTAGATATAAGTAGAGTAGTATACAAACAACAGTAATTAAATTTATTTTTTACAAATGTCTACCAAATGGTGCACTGCTATAGTCATCCCTCCCCATAAAGGAGGAGTGATTACAGACCCTGGGAATTATCTTCTCATTAGCCTGATGAGTCTGATATGTAAAGCTATGGAACGCATCATCATAGACCTGATAAACAAAGATATAGGAAATCTCCAAACTCTGGACCCCATGCAGTTTGGCTTTGTGAAAGGGAGATCATGCCTGCTCAACCTGGTTGACTTCTTTGAGTCAGTCACCAGGGCTGTGGATGAAGGTAAGGCTGTGTATGCAGTCTACCTCAATCTGGCCAAGGCCTTTGATACCATTCCTCACTTGGGAATTATTGATAAACTCACCAAACTAGGCATCAACCCCCATATCACTAGATGGGTTTCAAATTGGCTCACAGAACACACAATGTGAAAGTAGCAAACTCCAAGTCAGACTGACAACCAGTCACGAGTGGAGTCCCACAGGGATCGGTCCTGGGTCCTTTCCTGTTTGGCATCTACTTCTCAGAAGTCCAGGCCAACACAAAGGGACTCTGGCTGACCAAGTTTGCAGATGACTGCAAGCTGAGAGCCATTACTAACTCCCAACTGATGTAGGCATCCTACAGAAAGGCCTCACTGAGACCAATGACTGGTGTAGAAACCATGGCCTTAAGCTTAATACCAAAATATGCGTCGTCATCCCCTTTGGTAAAAACACAGTTCCCACTAATTACCACATAGATTGGAGCCCGCTGAACACTGAAGATGTTATAAGAGATCTAGGGACATGGGTTGACAGCAACCTCTGCTTCAACCACTACATTGCCAATGTGGTCAGAAAGTCCTTCTATGTGGCACATCTCATTACCAAGGGTTTTGCATCCAGGAAGAATGAGGTCGTTGTCTCTTTCTTCTTTTTTTTTTGTCTTCTTTACCAAAACTTATATTGCTGTTACTGAAATTAATCTGCTCTTGGTTCATGTTTCATCCCACTGCTGTTATCTCACGTATGTATTGAAACATAACAGCGCCAAGAGTGTATTTGGCTTGACATTGTTTGTTCTGCAGTTTGCTATATTGTACAGAATGTTACAATCTTAACTGCTAAACTCTTGTATCTAATGTTCCACCAACTGTAACTATTGCACTATCCTTTTTTTAAGATGAGCGTTAACTATTGTTTGTGAGGTATGCAAAGCTTTGATTAAAGTGCTAACTCCTTGTGTTGTATTGTATCTGAGTGCTGAAGCTTCTGTTTCTGCCTGAATCTTAATGCTGTCTGCCTGAGTGCTGAAGCTTCTGTTTCTGCCTGAATCCTAATGCTCTCTGCCTTCTGTGATCCCTGCATTATCTAGGAAGTAAGCCACAGTTTTTTCAGAACGATTACTGTATGTTTATTTAAAAATTGCTCGCTCCTTAGCATTGCATGTATCTGAGTGCTAAGGCTTCTGGCTCTGCTTGAATCTTAATGCTTTCTGCCTTTGTGATCCCTGTACCATCTAGCAAGTAAGCAACAGCTGTTTTAGAATGATTACTGCATGTTTATTTAAAAGACTCTCACTCCCTAGCATTGCATGTATCTAAATGCTGAGGCTTCTATTTCTGCCTGAATCTTAATGCTTTCTGCGTTTTGTGATCCCTGCACTATTCTAGCAATTAATGGCAGCTATTTCGGACAGTTTATTGTATGTTCATTTTAAAAACGCTCCCTCCTTAGCGTTGCATTGTTTCTGAGCACTGAAACTTCTGTTTCTGCCTAAATCATAATGCTTATATATTCTGTGATCCCTGTACTACCCAGCAAAGCTATGGAATAGTTAGCCCAGCCTACTGTTGTATGTGATAATTGCATTGTGCAACTGTTTGACCAATTAGCTGTGTTTTCCTTTTTTCTGTCTTTTCTGACTGTAAATTGAAAAGACTATTCTGCACTGAATATTTCTGTTTTTTCCTATTGAAAGTGCAGTCACTAATTACATTTTAAAGTGTGAACTCTTCACCTTGAGTGGACTGAAATACTATACTGCATTTTGAATGTCGAAGGCTCCTGAAATGTTTGTATCCATTTAAATGTACTGTTATCAATACAGACTTACTCCTGATTTGTTTTTCATATATATATATATATATATATATATATATATATATATATATATATATATATGTATATATATAAATATATATATATATATACACACACACACACATATTTTGATATATATATATATATATATATATATATATATATATATATATATATATACATATACATTCTTTACTGTGCTTACACATTCTATTTGAGTAATGTCTTACTTAATTGAAAGTAGTTGCCTATGATTTCCTTTGACTTTTCTGCCTGTGTACCAGTATTACATTGCAGTTTTAATTTAAGTTATCAGACTATGTAGTGCTCCCTCTCCCTCTCTTGCATACATTCTCAGTGCAAACTAAAACCTCACACTTTAACCCTTTGCAACCTAGCTGCTGTTAAGCTACTTTGTGTTAGTAATTGTTTTATATCCCTTCTCTTCCAGTTTGCCCTGCTGCATGTAAATCATCCCTGGTGTCTCCTGCCACCCTTTGAGGTACCCTGGACTCCTGTCTGCTGAAAAAGCTATCTAAAGGGAATTTTTAACTCTCCCTGTGCTTTACTGGTTTCCCAAGCTTAAGCTGAAAACATAAAAGATAAAAAAACAAAAGTGCATGTACCTTTTTTGAAAGTTGTTTGCACTCCCTATAGCTGTATTGTAATCCTATGTGTGTGTGCTAACAGCCTATCCCAGACCCCACTCAACCTGCTCTGTCCAGTCCATCACCACCCCACTAGGTGCTGATGGCCCTCTCCTGTAGTTACGGATCTGTCCACTAGATTGCAGCATTGACCTACTTTTAAAATTTTCACTCTAGACTAAATAAGTTATTTAATATTTGTCTGTCCTACTTTTGCCGTATTGTCCTTCCCTAACCTCTGTAAACCTCCCTGTCTTCCCCCCAAGTCTCACTTAGCAAATTAGTGTCTCACCCCTGTGCTTTTCTTGCCTTGTGCTTGCTATCCATCTTATTGATTGTTCCTCGCTGACTTGCTCTTCCATCTCCTTGGCTCTACCCACTCTGCCCTGCAGGCTCACTCTGCTCCCCTACCCTGCCCCTAAATTCCACCTATCCCAGCACCTCTACACTTATAGTTAATACATTACCGACTTCCTCCAACACCCAATCAACTCATCCACCCCACCCAGAATTAATCTACGTCTTCTAGTTCAATCCTTTACTATAACTCCACCCCCTTTACACCACTATGGGTATAGCATAAGCCCACCCCTATATGATATCCAAAACAAACACCATGCCTACCAAACCTGCCACATTATTAAGTGAAATATTAATACTTATTAGCATATCCTACTTAAACTATCTCACTAGACCTCTGTATGTCAAGCACTCACCTTCATTTCATACAGCTACCTCACTCCATATACAGCATGCACACTCCCAAACCTACATATCCCCTAGCCTCTACTTCCTCAACAATATTATGATCTTCCCCTGTAGACTCATATCTTAACCTAAAACTACCACTCTCATCTATAATACCTCTATCTCAAATCTTACAACCCATAAACTTGAAACTAAGCAATTCAAATACCTACTCTCCCACATTCGGCATTTAATCTCTATCCTTCTATCTGAGGACATACACCCAAACCCCGGCCCCTCTCCCTCACACAATTCAACCACCCCATCCTAACTGCCCTACTTAGCAGGTAGGCCCTCCATTTCACAGCTCTAAATGTACAAAGCATCTGCAATAAAATTCCTAAACTCCACGCCTGGCTTCTCCAAAATCAACTAGACATTCTGTCCATCTCCAAAACCTGGTTGAAACTCCATATAAAAAACTCAGAACTGATTCCACCCAACTACTGTATTATTAGAAAAGATAGAACACATAAGAAAGGGGGAGGTGTCACTCTCCTTTACTTCTCATCCCTCCTAGTGACTCCCTACTCCAAACCCATCCACACATTTGGTAATGCTGAAATAATTTCAGCCCTTCTTCACGTAAACAAACATAAACTTATCTCTATAGTCACCCTTTTTATCCCCCCCCGGAGACAATGTCCAAATCCTCAAAGACATTCTTTCCTGGTTTTCTACTAATATTACCAGTGAAACTATTATCCTGGGCAATGTTAACATCAACTGGACCACAATTCAATCTCCAACCAACTCCCTACATATAAATCTTATAGGTTCATAGGTTCATAGGTAGGTACTAGACTATCTGCCCGAGGGCATTTATAAGCCTAGCCAGAGTGTGTCGGCTTTCGCCACCCCATTGATTAATTAACTGAGCCTCTTGTCAAGCAGAGCCAATGAAGTGATCCCAGGGGTGTATTTTCTGTTACTCATCCACTCGTCAAGGTTTCTCTTAAAGAGTGTTAGTGAGGGGCTCTGCCTAATGTAGATAGGAATTTTGTGCCAAAGCATGGGAAGTCTCTGTGACAGGAATTTATCCCTCTAGCATGTTCTATTTATTGTTGTGGTGAGGTTTAGTTCACTAGAGTGCGTGGCTTGCAGTGACTCGGATTTCTTTAGGTGAAGCATGTCCATCAATTCTGAGTTGGACATGGCTTTGTAAGTCAGACAGAGATCAGCTCTGAGTAAGCAATATGCCACTGAGTACAGCCGGAGTTTTTTCAGTCGGTCTGCATAGGACTTATGTTTGAGGCCAGTAATCCTCTTGGTGAGGTACTTTTGCGGTCTTTCCAGCTGTTGGAAGTGTCTTGTTAGGTACATCCCAAATGGGTCATTGTACTCTATGATGGGTCTGATGAGTGACAAGTAGGGGAACACTATAACCACTTTATTTCTAGATGTGAACCCTTTAGTAATTAGATGGGCCATATAGAAGGATTTCCTAACTACTTTGGCAATATGATTGTCAAAGGAGAGATAACTATCTACCGGGGTCCCCAGATATCTTATTACCTCTTCTGTATTAAGGGGGCTGCCACCCTTGTGGTAATTTGTGGGAGTTTTGTTTTTCCCAAATGGGATGACTATGCATTTTTTGGCATTTAACTTGAGGCCATGACTTTGACACCAGATGTCCGTCTCAGTAAGGCCTTTTTGGAAGATGTCCGTGTCAGCCGGAGAGTCAATTATGGCTCCCAGTTTGCAGTCATCGGCGAACTTGGTTAGCCATAGTCTTCCTGTGTTTGCCTGTACTTCTGAGAACTATATGCCGAACAGTAAGGGTCCCAGGACTGAGCCTTTTGGGACACCACTTGTGACTGGTTTAGAGTTGGACCTGGAGCCTGATATTCTTACCGCGTGAGTTCTGTCTGTAAGCCAGTTGGCAACCTATCTTGTGACGTAGGGGTTTATGTTCAGGCTGGTGAGTTTTTCTATAATACCTGAGTGAGGAATGGTGTCAAACACCTTGGCAAGGTCAAAATAGGCTGTGTGAACCACCTTTCCCTTGTCTATAGCCTTGATGACTGTCTCAAAGAAGTAAACCAGATTTAGTAGGCATGATCTGCCCTTAACAAAGCCAAACTGGGTCGGGTCAAGTGTTTGGAGGGTCTCAATGACTTTGTTAATGAGTTTCATGATGATACGCTCCATAGCCTTGCAGACCACGCTAGTCAGGTTTATGGGGCGACAGTTGCCAGGGTCAGTTGTGGCCTCTCATTTGTGGAGCAGAATAACCATTGTTGTGCACCATTCTATGGTTACATAGCCTGTGGAGAGGCTGAGGTTGAACAGCGTGTTTAGGTGGGGGGTTAGTTTGTTCTGTAGTTCGTGCAAGACACATCCTGGGACGCCATCTGGCCCCATTAATGCTGTGTTTTTAGCTTTTGAAAGGGCTGTTTTCACCTGTGCATCTGTGATTTCCAGGACACTACACTTTTCCGGTATTGTTGCGGGCCCTTTTATAGGTGAGAGGGGGTGAAGTTTGCACTGAATCTATCTGCCAGGATGTTGGCAATATCAGTAGGTTCAGTATATTTTGTGCTATTTTGCACTAGCTCAGAGCACATCTGTGAGTTGCCACTTAGATTCTTCACATAGCTAAAGAAGGCTTTGTGGTTATCTTTCGAATCCTTGGCTATTTTTCTTTCGAAGTTAGCCTTGGATGATTTTATGAGGGACTGTAGTTTCTTACTGATACTGATCAGGGATGTCTTTCCTTCTTGGGATTTGCTTTGTTTCCTGAACTAGTTTCCTCCTTTTATTGTATAGCCTGTTTATGGCAGCGGTCCACCAGACTGGTTTCCTTCTCTTAAGAGAGTGAGTCTTGGTTTTGCTAGGGATGGCATGATCCATGCATCCTTGTAGGTGCTCATAGAGTGCATTTGTAAAGGATTCTGCATCTTGGGCAGCGTTATCCTTTAGCGTGGGAGCTGTGAAACTTACCAACTCTGTCTTAAATAAGGTGAAGTTTGCTTTAGGAATGTTTTTCACTGTGGTTTCCTTGGTTGGGGGTGGTGGTGGGGTGTGGACATCCAGAGTGATTAGTTTATGGTCTGATGTAACCAGTGACAGGTTGACCTCCGGTGCAGAACACCTATCGCCCATGTTGGTGATGACCAAGTCCAATATGTTTTCATCTCTGGTAGGGAAGTTTACCAGCTGATCCAGGGTGTTTGAGCTGATAAATTCCAAGAAGCGCTGAGCCTGGGAGTTTGTACTCAAGTAGTTTTCCCATTTAATGGTAGAGTAATTAAAATCGCCCAATATCAGGGTGTTCGGTAGGAACTTCATGTTTTCCTGTGTCTCCAGAAAGGCAGAGTGATGGTCCTGGGTCATGGAGGGTGATCTGCAGCAGGCCACAATTTGCATTGCAGATTTGCCCAATGTTATTTGCACATGGATGATCTCAGAGGTATCATGCTGCACCACTAACCTGGAGGTGTAGGTAGCCTTGATGAATATGGATACACCCCTCCTTTTATGTTTTGGTCTATGTTCTGTGGCCGAAATGTGTGGTATGAGTTGTAGCCCAGTAGTGCTGGAGTGTTCTCTGAAGCCTTGAACCAGGTTTCAGTTACTGCACAGATGTCAACGTTCTCCATACTGAGGAGTGCTTTGAGCGCATGCATTTTGAGATTTAAACTCCTGGCATTGAGTAGCATAACCCTCGTTTTTTTATTTGTGCTGTTTATGGAGGTGGGTTTGACTTTTGAGCCTTAACTAAAAAAGGCATTATGGGGGCAGCAGGAGCCTTGTATTCGAAAGCCTAGGGATGACGGGTGCAAGCCGTCTCTTGTGAAGCAATGCGGCTTGTTGAGCATGTCGTCCCAGGCTGACAGACACTGCATCCCCTTTGAATGACACCAGAAGCTTAGCCAATTGTTGAAATTGATAATTTCTTCTTTATACTGAGGTATCACTCTTGGTGAGGGCAGGATGCTACTCAGGGTCAGGGTCATACCCGCCTGGGCTACATGATCAGAGAGCTCTTTCATGTCTCTTTTCATGTAGTCAAGGGAGGCACATCTCAGGTCAGTCACACCAACATGAACAATGACAGAGTCATATTTGTACTTGTTCTGGATTGACCTGAGTGCTTGTGTTATGTGGCGGATTCTGGCTCCCGACAGGCAGCTCACAGTAACCTTTTCCTTGTTCAGCCTAGTGAGTGGGACGTCAGTGTGCCTGACTATAGAGTCACCTATTACTAGTGTGTTAGGTATGTTATTTCGCCTTAAAGGCTGTGATTGTGTGGCACATTGATTTTGTGTTTTATGTGTTGTCTGGTTTGTGACAGGAGGTGCAGATTTTTTGGGTGTTTGTTTGGAGCTCTTGGATGCTTTTGCAGGTTTTTATTTAGAGCTTCCAAAGATGATTTAGTGAATTTATATGTATTTTTTGCCAGTACTGGTTTAGTAGGTCTATATGAGGCTGGAGGTGTGGTACAAATGTTAACCTTCTCCTCATGACTGTCTGTTCCAGTCTTGGGTGGAGAGACCTTAGCCTCCAGTTTGGCTGTATAATTGCATCTCTCGCATATGCTAGTGTTTTGTGGCAGGAGGAGAGGGTTGTCTGTGTACATGAGGCAGTTGTAACATTGCCTCAGGATACCCAGGTTCACCAGCTGGACTGCAGAGTACAACTGAAGTTGCCCTTTGGTCATGCCTGATTAGTAGGGTGAGCTGCTTAGTCGCTTGGTTGGTGAGGGGTGGATAAAGAGCCTTGCCCTAATGGGCAATCAAATGTTGGGGTATATTAATGCTTGCTATCAGGTCTGAGCAAGTTCTGGACTGTAGGATGCTTTTTGAGTGCTTAGGTTGAGAGACTAGTTTCAAGGGAAAAACCGAAGAGGAGACTTAGTGGAGCCGGGAATAATTTAACCGTAGCTAACTGGTGCTGCCCAGTGTGCAAAACCGCGATAACGCGTTTTTTAGACTACTAACTTCTGGGCTGGAACCACTCCTCCAGGGACAGATGGCTGCTCAAAGTTCCCCTCTCTCACAGGTGAACAGAGAAACTTCCCTCTATCCAAGTAAGGTATGGGCAACTCAGAAATTTGTAACACAGCCCTGAATTCAGCACTAGCCTGAAAACCGGACTATACTAGCTTAGAAGGGTGGGAAACAAGGAACGTTTTTGTTTTTTTTTCTAAAGATAAGGCAAAAACAATAAAAAGTACACTTAAAACAGCTTTTAACGACTACAAGCGATCATAAAAGGCTATTGTACTTTAGTGTGTAGCCTAAAACAGTTAAACAAATTATTTAAACAAAAAATGACTTTTTAAAAGTGCAGGCAGTCAAATAAGTATAATATGTGAAAAAAACAAGCTTTTAAATCACAATAAACACTGGAAAATCACTGCACTCAACTTATTACATCAATAACTAGACCCTCCAAAGACTTCCATTATGGGAGCACCCTAGAATGAATTCTAGTTTCACATCCTCACTATATCACTGACTGTGGCACCCTTTCCAACCCACTAGGTAACCAGCTTCCCATTTTTGTCCACCATCTTCCCTCCTCCCTACAACAAACCCATACCTATACCTCTTCTCGGTGCCTAAAAAACTTTAACCCTGATGAATTCTCAAATGGCACTAAAAAGAGTAAACTGGAACCCACTAAAAACTTTATCCCTTGAAAATGCCGTTTCTTACTTCAAAACAACCTTCTTAGACTTGCTAAACTCCTTTGGCCCCTTGAAAACAAAATGCACAAAAAGCAACCCTGCCCCATGGTTAACTAAGAATACTTTGCTCATCATCCGACTCAGAGATAAAGCTTGGAAAAACTACCATAAAACTAAAACTACCACCACCCTAAATGAATACAAAACACTTCGCAACAAAATAAAAAAAAAACGTATTATCTCAAACCGCAAAGCCTATTTTTCAACACTCCAAACCAACCCTAATACTAACCTTAAAAAATTCTGGGATGGAATCTCCTCTCTCCTTAACCCAGGCAAAAACGAAAACCCATGCCCTGACCCAAAAGCCTCCAACCTGAATTTAGCATCCCAATTTAACTCATTCTTTATTGACTACGTGGCCAAACTAACATCATCCTTCACTAACAATATTGCTTCCCCACTCCCACAACCACATCCACACATCCCTTCTTCCTCTAGTAACTCCAGCCCCCAACCTCCTTCCTTTTCCATGAATCTTATCCCCATGTCTACTATAAAAAAACTACTCCTAAAAATAAAACCATGTTCTAATGCTCCTGACGAAATACCCTCCTTCCTAAAAATAGCAGCAGAAACCATTGCCTTCCCTATCTGCATTCTAATAAATCGATCATTTTCAGAATGCCATGTTCCCCAACTGTGGAAAAAGGCCTTTATTATTCCACTCCATAAAGGATGCAACAACAGTGATATCCCAAACATCTGACCTATCGCTATCTTATCCCCTATTTCTAAACTTCTCAAAAAATGTATTCACCCTCAACTTCTCCCCTATCTCTTAAATAACAACTTTCTAACTCCTACTCAGCATAGATTTTGACCAGGCTCTTCTCTCCTTCCTAGAGACCATTAACAAGGCTCGTGACACCAGTCATATTGTATCCACCCTCTTCTTCGACCTTTCAAAGGCTTTTAACACCATCTCTTACAACCTTCTCATTACCAAACTCTCTAAACTAACCCCACCTCGAGCAACTGGTTCATCAGTTACCTATAAAACAGGCAACAAGCAGTCAAGTGGAAAAAAAGCTATTTGACCTTTCCTAGATACTCCCACAGGCATCCCCAAGGCTCAATTCTAGGTCTCCTTCTATTCAATATCTTCATAAATGACTTCTGTCATGCCATCCCTAATGCCAGCCTCATCCAATATGCCGGCAACTCTACTATAATCAGTTCTGCCATTTCTCCTTCCTCATTAACACAATTAACTCAGGAAGCCTTCTCTTCTACCAAACAATGGATGCTAGACAACCATCTGGCACTCAATGCAACCAAGACTAAATTAATAATATTTACCCATTCTAAAACCACTACCTTAGATAAAAACTCATTCTCTATCACCAGTGAAAATAATGCAAGTCTCAAAATAGTCTACACTGCAAAACTTTTAGAAATTCTCATTGATAATCAGCTAAAGTTTGACAGTCACCTACAAGTAAATATCAAAAAAACACATAAGAAATTAGGCATGCTTTACTGTCATAACCATTATATCTCTTGCTCTACCAGGCTTGTTCTTGCTACTACTTACATCATCCCTTCCCTCCTATATGGTGCCTTTATCCTTACTAATCTGCAATCTTCCGTCAAGTCAAGACTCTCCTCCTGTTACTATAAAATTTCAAAATTTGCAACTGGCCATAGATCCACTATCCATCACTGTATTTCCCTACATCAACTGAATTGGTTTGAGCTATCCAACTATCTCACCTATACCCAACTTATCCAAGCACACAAATTTATTTTTATCCCCTCTCTCTGCCCCTCCCTCGCCTCCACCTTCAAAAGCCATCTTCCTGATAGATGTCTCAGATCTAACTCCCAGAATCTAATAGAACTACATAAACCTTCCCATCCACCAGACAAGCACCTCCTATCCTTCTCTCTAGCACGCCATTGGAATTCTCTTCCACCTATCATCTGTACCACTAACAAACTCTCTGCCTTCAAAACCCTACTTAACTCACACCTAACTTCACAATGGGAATGCTCTTGGTCTCATCCTACATAATCTCCTTGATGTTAATTACTCTCCACAAGTTAATATATCTGTAAATAGCCTACTACAGTCATAACTCCTAATAATAACTGTAGGAACTATCATATTTTACAGGAACTGTAATTAATTTGTACCAAAGTTTAATGCATTATACTAACTAGCAACTCATAATGCCAATCTCTGGCAACTTGTTACTTTGTTTTTTAAATTCACTCTTATTTTCGTATTTTTTTATCTTGTATTCCTGTGACTTCTTGCATTTATATCTGTACTTTTGTATTTATGTATTTATCTGGAGCTTTTCTCCCCAGGACTCCAATGAAAACAGGCTCTTCATGGCCCAAACAGGACCATCCTGGCAAACAAACTGCAAATAAATAAATACTCGGGTCTATATTAGAACACCGAATATTCAAAATGTCGAGTGTTCTAATATTGAACCCTAGCAATCGAAAAAAAAAAACATTGAACATTCGAAACAACAAATTTTTTCCTAGGGAAAAAATTTGCTGTTCCAAAACACATACACACAACACAAGCACACCAAACAAACAGCAATCCACACACATACACCTAAACTCTTACACCTAACCCTACACTAAACTATACATACACCACTAACTATCCACTTACCCTAACCCAAACCCTAACCTAAGGTCCATTACTATCGCACAGTCACCTCACCTGCACCCTAACCCTAACTCACCTAACCCGCCCTAACCCACATGTCCACAGCATCACACACTTACCTGAACCCGACCCGTAACTTTCTACCAGAATGCTGAAAATACCGAAGCAACAGAAACTGACAACCAAATTCTTTCCGTAGGAAATAATTTGTTTTCCTGTTTCTTCGATATTTTCAGCGTTCGCTGAAAACGGGTCGATATTAAAACACTCGACATTTCAAATGTTCTGTGTTCTAATATAGACCCTAAATACTCTTCCCTCATTAGACCAGTCATCGAGTATAATGACCCATTTGGCATGTACCTTACTAGACACCTGCAACAGCTGGAGCGGCCACAGAAGTACCTCATGAAGAGGATCCTAGGCTTTAAACACATGTCCTACACAGACAGACTCAAAAGATTCCAGCTATTCTCTGTCTCATATAATCTACTTAGAGGCAATCTCTGCTTGACTTGCAAAGCCATGTCTGACCCAGCTATGTTAGAAATGCTACATCTAAAGAAGCCCCAATCCCTCCACACCACTCGCTCCAGAGACCTCAACTTCATTACCACAATCAACAGAACATGCTGGAGGGACAGATTCCTCACCCAGAGACTCAGCATGCTCTGGAATAGACTTCTCATACATATCAAGCAGAGCACCTTGCTGTCCCTCTTCAAAATCTTGATGAGTGTATGGGTAATAGAAAGTTCACCTCGGGAATCACTCCAGTGGCTCTACTTGATAGAGACACTGGAAACTAACATCTGGTGGCACAGTATCAGGGCACTTCTGTGGGCTAGGCTTGTAAAAGCTCCAGGGCCATTAGCCTAGTACACACCTATGAACCTATAAGCAATAGAAGTAACCCCTTCCAATTAGGGACAAACGTACATAATAAAAATGAAAAGGAAATGCTGATTTGAGAGGGACACAGCGTAACAAAGGAACTAAATATGATATATAAAATGAATTAAAATTGCAGAGTTGAGATAATAGGAAGGACATTAGATTAATTAGGAGGTATTGTGTATACTGCAAATATTGCATGAGTTGTGTATCTAGAAAGCTTTATGTTGCAACCAACATTATGCTTAGTCCCACCTATCGCGTAAAACGATTTTACAGAACTTTAAAGCTGATGACCTAGGCACTTGAGAAACAACATTTTTATTGTTATTTTTTGGCACTTGTAACCATAGAAAGGTTATTGCAAAGTTAAAGTTGTCTTAGCAAACCATGTGTTGTATATCAATGTAAATTATGCAACAGTTTATATAGTTATAAAATATACTGTATGTTTACTACTAACCATTAACTGAGGCATGCTCAGAAAAATGTACTCATATAATTATATTGAGAATACCCAACTACACCTGGGTTGCAAGTCTATGGACTCTGCCATTCTGATGTATTCTGTGCAAGTAATCAAAGGTAATAAATTACATGTACATAATTGATTTTAGGACAGACAATACATACAATACATATTAAATAAATACATACAATACAGGTTAAATAATTGTAAGCCTTTCAGTGCCTCATGTGTATGGAGGAACCAATACTGAGGTAGGAATGGCAATGTACACACCTGTAACATTGTGGAAATGCTGTCAAGGATCATGGGCACCTGTGCTAGCATCTCAATAATAATATTAATTCATAAAAAAGCATTGTGAAAGCAACCTGCATGTTGTGAATGGTAGAAAGTTAGTGACAGTTCATACATACTATGTATGTAAGTTGCAAAATCCAGAAGAACATGACACATACACACAACTGTCACTTTGACCAGGATATTAATCGAATAATGTTGTGATGTTCATATGTCCAGCAGTTGGCTTAGAGTCTTAAGGAGCTAATAATGAGCTGTTTCCTGTGGTCCGGTGGTGCAAGGTTTGATTCACCCAGTCTCCATTGACTGACTGTGTGATTCTGAGCAAATCACTTTCCCTGACACAGCCCATGGGCTGAGCCTAAGAAATGTCCATGGAGATCAGTGCTTTACCCAGAACATGAATTACTAAAAATAAATAAATAAGAAGCAGGGTACCCTTCTCTTTGTTTTTAGGATGATTACTAAGCAATCTAAAACAGGACCTAGTGGACTCACTTGGAGTTCTCTTTAACCATAGACTGAGAACTGTCTTTTGTTCCAGAAGAGTGGAAAAGAGCAAAAGTAATCCCCTTGCACAAAGGGAGGCCATCAACAACCCTGGGTACTATAGATCCATAAGTTTAACTAGCCTCATCTACAAGGCCATGGACAGAATCATCATGGACCTTATCAGCAAGGACATAGGTGACCTCCAAACTCTAGAACCACCCACTTTGGTTTTGTTAAGAGTAGATCATGCTTGTTAAGCCTAGTAGACTTCTTCATGAATATCACCAAAAGCCCTGGATGAAGGTAAGACAGTGTACACCACCTATCCTGACTTAGCCAAGGCTTTTGATACAGTCCCCCACTTTAGTATCATTTAGAAACTCTGCCAGCTAGGGATTAACCATAAGTCACAAGATGGGTAGCAAGTTGGCTTACTGACAGAACACATATTGTCAAAGTTGGTGACTCCACCACTATCAGTAGACCAGTCACCAGTGGCATATTACAAGGATCTGTGCTGGGCCCTTTACTGTTGGGAATACTGTTTGGAATCTATTTCCCAGAAGTCCAGGCTAAAGAAGATGGTCTTTGGTTTATCAGTTTCTCTGATGATTGAAAATCGGGTGCAATCTTTGAGTCCCCAGTGATGTTAACATATTATAGTAGGCACAGTTAGTATGGACCAAAGTAGGTATAAGTCTTTTTTATTCATTCCAATAGTATCATTAACATTTAAGAGGACTAAAGATTTGGTTAAAATAAAGGTATTTGTGAATATAGCTTGGAGAAAAATAGTATTTTTTTTCCATAATTTTTTTATATTAATACAATCAAAAAATATATGAGACCAATCAGCTTTACAGTTTAAAGAACATCAACAAAAAATAAATTTATCAAGTTAATTGAATTTGGCTAATTTGTCAGGTGTAATAAATGCCCTGTGAATATATTTCCACGTAAATATTTTCCATACTTGTAAATTAAATGTTTAGTTAACAGAACATAAAAGATTTGTTTTACTCTCAATTTATAGATTAATGTGACATCCTTTTGCTATGAAATTTCAATATCTTGCATTAGGGTTAGTTTTATATGTTATCAATATTTTGTATAATTTGAAATTAGATTTGTCCAATTATAATTGTCGTAAATAACTTCAGATATTAGACTTATCAAATTTGGAACAGTTTTATAAGGAGAACTAATTTTACTATTAAGATCCTTGAAATATGATAATATACTTTGTAGTATCAGCCAGTCTGCTGATGGAATGTCATATTTATTCTGAATTTGTTGAATGTCTAATACTACTTGATTCTCTATACAATGTTGTCAACAAGTGAAGTTTTTCCCCTCCCATCTAGTTAAAATAACATTATGAATTTTATTGAAGAAATTCTTTGTAGGGCTAAAGGGTATTATCAGCCAAAATCAAAAATTATATATATATATATCTAAATAATTAAATAAATTATATATATTATTTTTATTAAGTTTGTTTTTTTTGTTATTATATATAATATATGAATTACAACAATCAATATGTGCCCATTATATTTATTTTGATATATATAATTTTTTTTATTATTTATTTTTTCATTTTTAAAATAATGTGTGTGCAATTTTTCCATGTTGAAGAATAATTAGATCTATCCAGTTAATGATAGTTCTTAATATGGAAGCTTTTATGTATGATTCAGATCTGGGAAGTCTAATTCCACCCATTTCCCAAGATCTAATATGATGTATGTATGTTATTCTATTATTAATTATGTTGCTGTAATTTGGCTCTAACGATATTCCAAATTATCACATAGTGTTATTCCTAAATATTTCTTGTTTTCCTATCGAATTGAGTTGACCATATACATCTATGCCTGATATATTAGAGTTGTGGCATACTAATGAGGCAAATAATTCAATTCCTAAGGCAAACAGGTTGGGAGACATCAGACATCCCTGCTTTGTACCTTTGGTTATTTCAATAGCCTTCAAGATAAATGGACCAAGTTTTACATAAGCCAAATTGTTTTTATAAATATTATTTATTAGCATAATAAAATTAGTAGGAAATTCGAACAATTCTAAAGCCTTAAAAAGAAAATCCCAGCTCAACGAATCAAAGGCTTTTTCTATATCAAAAGCTACTATTAGAGCTTCTTGGTTGTTTCTGTTTAGAAAATCTATGAGTGTTAGAATTCTTTGTATATTGTCACGTGTGTGTCTTTTGTAAATGAATCCTGTTTGATCCTCATGTATTATGTATGGCAATGATTTTTTAATTCTACTAATATTGACATGAAGATTTTATAATCATTGTTAAGTAAAGATATTGGCCTATATGATTTTCACTGTAAAGGGTCTTTGTTTTCTTTTATAATGGGTTTAATTAAGGAGTACCTCCATGAAATTGGAGTTGTGTTTTGTGCTAGAATTTCATTCAAAGTTTTGTGAAACAATGACATTACTGAAGATGGAAATATCTTATACATATCATTAATTATTCCATCAATTCCTGGTGTTTTATTACTTTTACTTTCCTTGATTTTTTTGAGTAATTTCTTTTAGAGATATTTGTTTTTGAATGTCTAACTTTAACTTTTCTGGTATCACCTTTACCTTTACTAATTTCAGGTCTAAGTTTGATGTATTCATTATATGTGGGGTATCATTATAATGGTCAGATAAATAATGTTTAAATGCATCAAGTATAGCACTTATATCCAAAACCTTTTTGTTTTGTTTTTTTTTTTCCTTCATGTATAATACTTGTAATATTATTTTCAATCGATTTTTTTTAATCTTATTGCTAAATTATGCATATGTTTGGGTGATACTGCATAAGAACTAAGTTTTAACCTTTCTATAGCTATATTAGTTTTGTGAGTTATGATTTCATTATATCTTATGTTTAAGTCTTCCAATGCTTTTTTTATGATTATTTTGTGTGTAAGTAGATGAATTAATGGTGAGATCTGTAATTTGTTTTTGGATGTTACATAATCCTGATTCCAACTCTTTTAGCTTGTTTTTATACCATGAAATAATTTTTCAATTTAGATAGACTTTCAAGGTATCCCAAAGATTAATTACATTTATTTCAGTAGCGTATTTTATATCTAAAAAGAATTGTACTTCTGAATCTAACCAAGGATTAAATTGTTTTAATTTTGGAATGTAAGCTAGAATTCTTGAAATAAAAATGTATTTCTTATAATTTGTATGTATTTTCAGAATTAATGAATTATGGTCTGAAAAGGGACCAGGGATTATGGAAAATTTTATTATTTTTTAAATTTAGCTCTTGAGATATGAAGATTTTATCAATTCTTGTATGTGTCCCAAATCTGTGGTCTTGGTGTGAAAATAATAATGAATTGTTCTCCTTATAACTAAATGTATCAGTTAGATTTAAACTTTCTTCCCATTTCTTAAGTAGCTTCCCTATAGAACTTACACATAAATTTATTTTGCTTGTGGTCTCTGATTTATCCAATATGCAATTAAAATCACCTCCCAAAATCACATTTCCTTTATATACTCTAGTTATTAGATCCATGCGTTTTCTTATTGTCCCAATCCTAATACCTGGAAACCAATATATATATTAACTAATGTCCAGAGTCCATTGTTATATTTTACTATTACTATGGCTAGGAGTCCGTCTTTATCTTCATATTTGTAAATGATTTGAGGCATAGTGACATTTTTTTCCATAAAATTAAAGTTCCCCTAGTCTTTTTCTTATATGAAGAGTGAGATAAGATCATATATTCATTAGGATTTCAGCTAAAGGTATAATTTGTTTTGTAGTGAGTCTCTTGAAGAAATACTACTTTTACTTTATTTAAATTCATATATCTTAATAAATTAGATTTTTTCCTTGGATTGTTTAAACTGTTAGTGTTTAAGGATAAAATAGTCAAGTCCATTCTCAGTATTTAACTTTTCATCGCATTTGTTTTATATTATATTTTGTAATACCATACCAAATATAAAATGTGTAACTACTGTGTTAATAATTCTCATTATAGTCAATATTTTAATTTTGGTTAAATAACTTAAAACAGAGTTTAGTTCAGGCCAATGAAAAAAGAAAAAAGAAAAATGCCAACATTACTTGTATAACAACAAGTATATAAATATTTTTGTAAACCTTCTAATGTACATGAAGTGCAATACACTTCCAATATGCTAGATGAGAAGAAATGTAACAGATTGCCTACCATAACTTCCCTCATGAAAAAAGAAAGAAAAAAAACTAACCACTTTCAAGCTCCAGTACAGCTTTTCTCTTATCTTGGGGATTTAATAATATTAGTTATTATTTTCCCTATATAACTATTAATAATGAATTAACATAATATATGGAAATGAGTATTGATTTGGTAATACAATTTAATTTAAATTAGATTAGAGTTCTTTTTCAGAATATAATCATCCTATCATGCACTACATAAACATTCATAAAGTAAAATCTCATTTATAGCACTGTAAATGTTGCTTAACATTAGTTCTCTTTAGCCTGAGAGTAGTATATATATACATATTAATAGTCTCCAATATTCTGATATGACCAATATACTAATGATTATGTCAGATAAACACTCTCCTACATACTAAAAATATATTATAACTGAGTGAAGTAGATTTAGAAATGTATCAATAAGTGAATATAAATACAGACAAGTCTATTCAGAACACTTCAATCACACTACAAAAACTATGTAGTCCATAGAATAAACCCTTAGAGTTGTGTTCACTAGAGATGATAATGTAAATATGTTTGCGTGAACAATACATGTCATAAATCTCTACATATCACTGACATGCTTTCAATTAGAGACAAATGAAAACATACCAGATTCAGTTTACTTTATGTCCACCCATGAATGTAGTTGTGACAAATTAAAAGAAAAAATGAAGAAAGACAACATTAGACCATAGTGATGACTCATTGATGATGAAACAGAAGCAATTTGCCCTGATAAGTGGTGTGTGGGTGAGCAAATTATAAACTTCTTAATACTAATGCATAGTTATAATATCAATTCATATTATGAAAATATCATCACAGAATATTGAACAAAATGCTAGTCAAGACAGAGCATTACTGAAGCTGTTCTGCACAGCCACAGTTCCTTAGAACCTTTATAACAGAGTGTTTATCAAAGACTGTGTCATGCAGCAAGATACAAAAGTAGGTAGACTCCCTTCTTTGTTATTAAATTGTTAAAAGTAATGATACTGTAAAAAAATACAAAAACTATTAAGCTGAACAGTGCCTTAAGAAATCTCTCTATCTCATATCTATTTAATTAGTGTTCTATCTGAATTTCTCATCAATAATTACAATTTACAATTCTGTCTTATTTTACTACTTGAAGAAGTAGCAAAAGCAGACCATGAAGACATTTTCTCATGGGCCCTTTACTTTAAAGAAATAAAGATTTAATTCCAAGGTGAACTCATTTTACCAACCATCTCACTAAGAAACTGATAACCTTATTATTTAAACAGTTGTCAATTGTTGTTTGTCTTTCGGCTTTTTCCCAGTAAGGGGTCGCCACAGAGGAACTCCGGTCCGCTAATGATTGGCAGTAGATTTTTACGAAACACCAAGGTGCCAGCTGGACGCCCAACCTTCAACAAAGGCACCCCCATTTACACAAGCATGTCTTTCGAACGCTACCCAACTGCGGGGAGGACATGCAGACTCCACACAGAAGGCACTCCCAAGACAAGCCAAGAATCAAACGGGAGAACCTCTTGCTGTGAGGTAACAACGCTACCGCTGTACCACTGCGGCATTGCCATTTAAACAGTTGTCAATATTCAGTAAAAATATCAGCTGCATAATAGTCAGCTATACAACTAATGCCTGAAGGATTAAAGGTAGTTTATGTTATAAATCCCTGCCTGAACCAGATGTGTAGCATACAGAATATCATTTAGGATTTGCATTTCTTAGGAACCTATGTCTGTAAATGTGTTATTCAAACAATTCTTGGTAGAATTAATGACATCTAAACTATTTTATTATACTAATTTATGTGCAATTTTACTATAGGTTTCCTAGTACTTCCCCTTCATCAAGGCAACTCTCACAATACATCAACTGGCACTCACAAGACTGTCTGAGATGCCAATTTTATGAGTTATAGAACCATGGCTTAAAGTTTTGCTGGGAATAAATCAACTGTTCATCATAGAAAATAAGTACACATGCCTACACAATTTAGTAGTGCAGTTAAACAACTACTTGCATGTTGGTGTAAGTATTTTGGCTAATTACCAGCATCTTTGCCACTTTACTGAAAGTTGAACCCCACTTACCAAAGATTAGAAAGCACTAAAGGGTGAGGAGAGTAATCAGCAATTTACTATCTACTGTATTCACTATTTATTTGGTTACTACTTAATCAATTCAATTGAACATGTCTAGGCAGTGTGAGCAGAGGAAAATAACAACACTGTACAGTACAGGGTTTACTGGGTCTACTTTATTCCCTCAACAACTAAAATGCTCAAATATAAATAGCCTGACACATAAAGCCCGAACGCTGAGTCACCCGAAACGTGTATGTCCTGAAACCTGAAATATCGATGCAGGTAAGTTGCCCACAATCCCTAACACCACTGTTCTAATTTCTCAATGTGAACATTTTTGTAAGGTTAGGTAAAGTTTGTATATATAGAAACTTTACCTAACCTTACAAAAATGTTTGTATAGTGAGAAAACTGAAGTACACTTACAATTTCTGGTGAAGGGAAACAGTCCTCTGCTTGATTCAGTACAGTGGTGTTAGGAATTGTGGACAAAGTAGGTGATTTGCTCTTTCAGGTTTCTGGATATTCATGTTTCGGGTGAGTCAGCTTTCGGGCTTTATGTGTCAGGCTATTTATATTCGATCATTTTAGTTGTTGAGGGAATAAAGTAGACCCGGGTTTACTATGTTATCTAATAAAGCAATGCACACATTATATTCAAATAAGTAGTAGTTATAAGTACAAGGTAATAAGTCCCTTTGTGGCTTCTGAAATTAGATGATTTCTGTTACCAGGTTAATGAAATACTCGGTATAATATGTCTAAAACCTGTCTTAATTTTACTTATTATGTGCACAGAAGTATGTCACAACTGCAGCTGATGTATGCATTTCACACACATATTTTCTTATTTACACTTGCAACGCTGTAACAGATGCTTACAAAACTATCAGACATGTAATTTTACTGGATCACCATAGCATAGTGTATATTATAGCCTAGGTAGGAATAATTCAGAAGTAAGTAAAGACTGTGGGCCAGATTCATGAAGGCTTGCATGGAGTCTAAGAGTAGAGTAAGACTCCATGCAGCCAACATGTCCGCCGAGCGATCCAGGAACTGCCAGTAGGGGCGTGCAACAGAGCTCCTAAAACGACTCTTACATGGACAGGGCTAGGATATGCAAATTACCTCAATTGAAGGCAAAAGCTATGCAAATGAGGTAAATTTGTGATCCAGGAAAGCTGAACCTGTCCGAGTAAGAGTAATGCTATTTGCAGAAATGTAATCCGTTGACAACTGAGTACAGTTCTGCAAATAGCAAAACGGAGCCGTGACAGCTCCAAAAAAGGATGCATCCAGTTGAGGAAGCATGCCAATGGCCAAAAATACAGCCATTGGCAATGTTCACTGATGCAAAATTAAAAAAAAATAATTTTTTTTTTATCCCGATCGCCGATGTTTAAGCGTAGTGCAGCGCCTGCAAACACGCTGCGCTCTAAAAACCAGAAAACCAATAATTAAAAATCCACAAATGTGGATTTTATAGTAATTCCTAATATACAATGCAAGGGAATGGCAGGCCAAAGACAACATGGCTACCGAGTAGAGGATGCTAAGGGGGGAAGCTCAGTCTAAGAGATGTAACCAACAATTAGTAAGCAATCCTATGCAAAAGAGGGTAAGGATAGTGAATCCCAAGTTTACATAGCAAAAGGGCACAGTCAGTGGAGTGTAGGAGTAGGATAAGGGGAGTATCAGAGTAAAAGATAGGTGACATCATGAGAGGGTTATGTCTGAAAGAAGTGAAGCTCATTGGAGTAGAGTGGCATGTGTTTGCTGTCAGTTACTCATCACTGGAAGAGGTGTGTCAACAGGTACCCTAGCTAAAGGCAATAAATTGAAGGTGTATGCTGTGGATAACACTAACGTTTCTTGTAGAAGTGCTCGCAATGTGTCTGTGCATGGGTGCGCTCCCGTACATCCGAGTAAGACTGTGTGCGTGCGTGTGCACCTGTGTGCATGTGTGTAAGCCAGAGTAAGCATGTCTAAGGTAATTTAAAGTTGTGTAAGCACGTTTGTACCTATGTGCATGCATTTTAGCAAGAATAAGCAAGTTTTATTCTGTGTAAGCATGTGTGTGTGTGTGTGAGCTGGTGTGCACATGTTTGCACTTGTGTGTGCGGCACTGCCCCCCTGAGGAAACAGAAAGGGAAAAGGAAGCACAACAAATAGTAGGAAGTTAACCAGGGAGTACTAGCTGAGCTAGCAGGTGAAAACAATCAGAATTAGGCAATTGCACAGGCAGTACAGTAGCCCAGCCCAGCACTTAAAACTCTGCAAACAACTTTCCACTATGTTTTTCTCAGAGACACTGCAACACTGCAGTAAGCTAATAAAAGTCAAAACTGAAAAAGCTTTACTGAGACAAAGAAATGTTAGGGGCTGCCATTGCTGTTATAAGATGACATATGCAACATGCTGAGGGTGGTGACAATGCAAATGCTGCTGAGCAACCCACAGTGAGGAGACAGAGAAGAGTGTACAGGCCCAGGGTAACCTACCAGGGGCTACATGAGCTGGAGATAGTGGAGCACTACAGAGTGGACAGAGACCTCATGCAGCAAATTGTTGAGCTGTGCAGGCCATGCCTCACACACAGAACCAACAGAGGGGAACCCATCTCAGTGGAAACCAAGGTATGTGTTAGCCTAAGAATACTAGCAACAGGTACCTTCCAGAGACCAACTGATGATATGATGGGGATTTGACAGGCATCAGCATCCAGGGTACTGCACCAGTACCTGAATGCTTTGTCAGCACATGTCGGTGATAATGTATATTTCCCCAATTCCCATGAGGTATTGGCCAGCAATATGCATCTCTTCCGGAAAATAGCGGAATACCCTGAGGTAGTGGGTGCAATAGACTGCATGCACATATGCATCAAAGCACCAGCTGGTGAGCGGGGTAGGGTCTACTATAACTGCAAGGGTTTCCCCTCCATCGGTTGCCAGGTCGTGTGTGATGCCCAGGGCATAATAATAAATGTGTGTGCTGGCTGCCCTGGAAGCTACCATGATTCCCATATTTGGCATCTGACACAGCTGTACCAGACATTTGCCAATAGGGACTTCCCTCATGGTCACCTAGTGGGAGATGCTGGATATGCACTCGAGCCATGGCTGATGACACCCATCAGAAATGCACACACACCTGAACAGGAACGCCATAATGAGGCACACGCACAAACACAAAATGTAATCGAGCATATGTTTGGGCTGCTCAAGTCATGGTTCCGGTGCCTGGACACATCTGGTGGAGCCTTGCAGTACTCACCAACTACATGTACCCAAATAGTCATAGTATGTGCTATGCTACATAATATGATCATACAAAAACAGCTGCAGCAGGAGCAGCATAGGGCTGGGCCATACAGCCCCCCACCATTGCCAAGGCCATCACAGGCAGAGCGTGACTCAGAGGAGGAACAACCTGAGCCTGCCCCAGTAGGCAGAAGGAGGTGTGCCCAGTATGCTTTGGCCTTGGGAAAGAGGCAATGCATAGCATATACACTGGCTCAGTAGGAACCCTGGAAATGATACCTCTCTCTGACTCGCACATATAGTAAAAGGGATGCCTAACTTGACACTACCTGTTAACAAACATGTATAGGGAGTGTAATATGTGCATCCGACATAGGCAGCCCTGCAGCACCACCTGAGGCATGATTGCCATGAGTTAAGCAATATAAAGCAGTGCTAAACAGCTCTTACCACTATTTAGTATATGTAAGCAAAATTGCACACACTAAGTAGCACAACTTTTGGCAATGTTGAGCAATATTGGGCAGCGTTCAGCAATGTTGGTTAACATTGAGCAATGTTGTGCAAGTTTGGTCAAAGCTGGGCATAGTTCAGCAAAAGCAGGTAAACATGGTCATATTTGCTTCACTGTTCCTGAAGCAGTCTGGTCTGCCCAGTATGAAAATAAGAAGCAGTGACAGTCCTTGAACTCAGGATACTGTGCACTATAGTCATAGTACTGAACCACTAAACCATGACAGCATGTCAGTGATCAATCTGTATGAAGAAATGTTGATAAGTCTATGCAAATATCTCATGGAAACCCTGCAGGCACAGCATAATCCCTGTCACGTTATGACACAAAGGTGAGCCCTGCAGTAAGAATAGAACCTGATTTTCAACACATATATAGTATAAATGTTAATATCGATCATGTTCACACACATCAACAAATGTAGTGGACCTCAGACAGCAACATACTGAAAGGTCACACTTGGCATGCTCACACACTTGAATAAATGAGACAATTGTCAGGCAACAAAACACTGAAATGCCAAACGGGGCATGCTCACAGACTTAGTCCATGTCTGAGTACAGCAGTGGGCCACACATATCTGGCAGTTGCATGTGTTAACCCAGGAACCTCTCACTATTCACCAATCCACCTTGTACACACAGTTATATGACAACAGACACATATATAATATAGTGGAAACCTGTCATTATCAAATATGTTCTGCAGATACTTAGGTTGGTTATAGAAAGTAGGAAAGCAAAGAAGAAACAAAACCTGCAATCAGTATCATCAATAAACAATGTGCATCCCGAACATTATCATATGTTCAGAGGTTGATACTAGGCTATCCTGCCCTAGGGCATGTATAAGCATAGCCAGAGTGTGTTTGGCTTTCACAACTCTGTTAGATTAGTAGACTGTGCCTGTGAATAGTAGGTCACACAAGATAGCCCACTTATGTTTAGTTTATTGTGCCTCTGTCTAGCAGGGACCCAGAAGATATCCCAGGAGTAATCATACGATCACCCATCCACTTGTCACGATGTCTCCTGTAGGTGGTCAGTGGGGGTCTCTGCATATGTGGGACTGGGATCTCATTCCAGAGTGAGTGGAGCCTCTGGGATAGGAATCTGTCCCTCCGGCATGTCCTATTAATATCAGTGCAGAGGTTTATGTCCCTGGAGCGTGGGATTTGGATATCCTGAGGTGGAGCATGTCCATTAATTCTGGGATGGACATGGCTTTAAACAACAGGCACAGATTGCATCCGAGTAGGCGGTAAGTGACTGAGTAGAGCTGGGGTTACTTTAGCCAAACCGCACAAGGCATCTGTGTGAGTCCCTAGAACTACTTGGTGAGGTACTTTTGTGGCCATTACAGTAGCTGCAGGTGTCGGGTAAGGTACATCCGAAATAGGGCATTGTATCCAAGCATGGGCCTGATGAGTATAAGGGCACAATGACCTCACTTGATCTAGATGTGAAACCTTATGGGATAAGGTGGGCTATATATAAGGTCTGTCTGACCACATTGGCAACATGATTTTCAAAGGCGAGAGTACTAGCTACTCGTGTCCCCAAATCACTAATAACACCTACCGTACGTGATGGATTACCACCTATGTGGTAATGTGTGGGCACATTGTTATTCCCAAAGGGGATGACTATGCATCTAATGGCAATTAGCTGTAGGCCATGGCTCTGGCACCAGTTATCTATCTCTGTGAGACCCTTTCTGAGGATGCTTGTGCCAGCTGGAGAGTTGATTATGGCACCCAGTTTGCAGTCATCTGCGAACATGACCAGCCATATTCCTCCTGTGTTAGCCTGTACGTCTAAGAAATATATACGGAACAAGAGAGGTCCCAGGACTGACACTTGTGGGATGCCACATGTAACTGGTGTATAGTCAGACATGCACACCTGCAATACTGACCATGTGGGTGCTATCCGAGATCCAGTTAACAATCCATCTTGTGACATATGAGTCGATATTGAAGCTGGTGAGCTTATGTATAATGCCCGAGGAGGGTATTGTATTGAAGTGTTTTGCGAGGTCCAGGTAGGCTGTGTGGACAACTTTCTCTATGTCTATGGACCTGATAACTGTTTAAAGAAGTCGAACAGGTTCAAGAGGCAACATCTGCCCACAACAAAGCCAAATTGTGTCGGATCCAGTGTCTGTAGGTTCCCGATGTCTATGTGTATGAGTTCCATGATGATACGCTCCATAGCTTTGAAGACCAGGCTAGTTAGGCTTATAGGGCGATATTGTCCATGGTCCCTTGTGGCACCACCTCTGTGGAGTGAGACCACTGTTGCTGTATGCCATTCCTTGGGTACATATCCTGTAGCAACTCTAATATTGAACAGTGACTAAATGTGAGTGTTACGTTCATCATGAAGCTCATGTAAGATGCAGGCCGGGACACCATCCAGTCCCATTGATGCTGTGTTGCCTGCATTGGAGAGGGAAGCACTCACCTGTTCATCTGTGATGTCAGGGAGGCTACACCCTGTTGGGATGGGCATTTACTCATTAGGGGGGATGGGGGGAAACATTTGCACTGAACCTGTTTGCCAGGATGTTGGCAATGTCTGTGGTTTTAGTGTATGTTTTGTCATTATGCAGTAACTCACAGCATATCTGGGAGTTTCCACCCAGGTTCCTGACATAACTAAAGAATGCCTTGTGATTGTCCTTAGTGTCTGGTGCAAGTTTCCATTAGAAGTGGGCCTTAGATGAATTAATGAGTGATCATAGCCTTTTGCTAGTACTGATCAGAGATGCCTTCCCTTTTAAGGATTGTGCTCTATCATGTACTAGTCTCCTCCTTTCGTTGTATAGCTTATTAATGGCTGTGGTCCACCAGACAGGTCCCCTGCCTTTGGAGAAGTGAGTGTTGTTATTTGGGATAGCATGATCCATGCATTCCAGTAGGTGTCCATAGAATGTGTTTGTAAAGGATTCAGTGGTCTGAGCCGTATTTACCACTGTCCCAGGGTCTTTGACGGATACCACCTTGGTTTGGAGAAGTGTGACGTTTGCTTTTGAGAAGTTCTTCACCGAGATTACCTAGGATGGGGGTGTGGACAGGATATGTATGTCCAGTGAGATAAATGTATGGTCTGACCTTACCAATGAGGGGTATACCTCTGGTGTGGAACATAGAGTCCCCATGTTGGTGATGATCATGTCCAATATATTTTCCACTCTTGTGGGTGTGGTGACCAGTTGTGCCATAGCATTTGAGCCTATAAATCCTAGCAACTGTTCGGCGAGGTTGTTGGTGCTTGAGTAGTATTCCCAATCAATGTTTGTGTAGTTGAAGTCACCCAATATAATGGTGTTTGGAGAGACCTTCATATCCTCCAGTGTTCCCAGGAATACCGAGTGGTGTTCCTGAGTTTGGAAGGGTGGTCTGTAGGAGTCTACAAACTGAAAGGCAGCTTTGCCCACTGTTAGTTGCACATGCATGGCTCTGATGCTTCATGCAGTGCTACTAACCTGGAGGTGTGTGTATGTGTGATGTATATGGATACTCCCCCTATTTTTGTTGGCCGGTCCAAGTCTTGTGGCCGAAAAGCATGGTATGAAGTATAACCTGGTAGTGCTGGTGTGGTTTCGGGAGCCTGAACCAGGTGTCTGTTACTGCACAGATATTGACATTCTCCATACTGAGGAGAGTCCTGAGTGCATGCATTCTGAGGGTTAGACATCTGGTGTTGAGCAGCATTACCCTTAGTTTCTTTTACCTTGTAACGTCTATGGAGGTGGGTTTGTCTTTTGAGCCTCGCTTAAGAAAGCCACTATGGGGGTGGCAAGAGCCTTAGCCAGTATTTGAAAGTCTAGGGGTGATAGGTGCAAGCCGTCCATAGCGAAGCTACGTGGCATGTCGAGCATGTCATACCAGGCTGATAGACACTGGATCCCCTTTGAATGACACCAATATGTTAGCCAACTGTTAAAAGTGATCAGTTTGTCTGTATACTGTGACATCATTTTTGGTGAGGGTAAGATGCTACACAAGGTCAGGGTCATACTGGCATGGGCTACATGATCAGAGAGCTCCTCTATGTCTCTTGTCATGTAGTCCAGGGAGGAACGTCTGAGGGTTTTCACACCAGCATGGACAATGATGGTGCCATATTTGTACTTGCTTTGGAGTGACCTGAGTGCATGTGTTATGTGGCAGATCCTGGCGCCTGACAGACAGCTCAAAGTGACCTTCTCCTTGTTCAGCCTGGTGAGTGGGACGTCAGTGTGTCTGATATTAAGAGTCACCTATTACAAGTGTATTAGGTGTGTTGTTTAGTCCTAAGGGCAGTGACTGCGTGGCACACTGACTTTGTGAAGTATGTGATATGTGTGTATTGTTGTGGGGTAGCAGTTGTTTGTGTGTCTGCTTTGGAGGCCTCTGCTGCTTAGGCAGAGTTTATTTAGACCCTCTGAGTATATTTTTGTGTGGTAATGTATTTGGTTTGCTGTCGCTATAGGTCTATGTGAAACTAGATTTGTGGTGGGTCGAGAGAGCTTAGCCTCCTGTTTGTCTATATAGTTGCATCTCTCACATATATCTGAGTTTGTTGGGAGGATGAGAGGGTTGTCTGTGTACATAAGGCAGTTGTAACATTGTGTCAAAATTCCAATATGCTCCAGCTGGACTGGAGAGTACACACAAAACCGACCTTTGGACATGCCAGGATATTATGATGACATACTCTGTTGACTGATGACAAAGGATCAGTAGGGTGTTAAGTGTGTAAAAGAGTATAACAGGGGTTTAGTGGTCAGGTTTGTCGGTATTTTGGAAAGATTATCTGCTAAGGAGTCCAGACAGAACCATGACACCTCCTTCAGCTATGTCATAAATAGCAATGTACACTCATATATGTCCTGAGTCAGGGCCAACTGTACCTGACTGACAATGCCAACATCCTGTCAGACAGGCCCATACATACATACCCACCTCCCACTGACAAAAGGCCCTATCATCATACCAGGAGATATCTCATGTAGAATGGGTAAACAGCTCCTTCCAAAGCTGAAAACATGGCATCAATTGGATTACATTGTTTCCGCATATGTGTCATAAGTGAACTACAGAACAAACAGACCCTGCACCTGAACAGTCTGTTGAGCCTCACCCTGTCTACAGGATCTGAAACTATTGAATGTGTTACAGCAACATATGGCACACCCCACAAGTGTTGGCGCACAACAGACCATGGGAACTATAGTTCTATAAGCCTATGAAGTCTGAACTGCAAGGCCATGGAGTCCATCACAATTAAAGTCATAAACAGAGCTATTGGAAGCTGACAAACACACAACCCTACCAACTGTGGTATGTTCATGGGCAGATCATGTTTCCCAAACCTGCTAGACTGTTTGCAAGGCAGCCACCCAGGACATACCTCACTGAAAGGAGCTACACACGTCCCACATAGACTTTGAATAGCCCTTTATCAACATCCCAGACACATGTCGTATCCACAAAATCAACAATCTGTGCATAAATATGTATTGTCATATGAAGGAATGGCAATTTGTCCACAGATAGATCACACAAGCTAAGAATTGTGGAGTCCTGTTCAAGCTAACACCTGCTGACCCACATGGTTCATTCCTGGGATTGCATAAAACAAAGTGCACACACATTACCATGTCCAGTCTGATGATGTCAGCATCCTACAAATATAGCAGGAGAAAAGAAACCACCCAGTAAAACATATAACGTGTCATGGTAATGCGTATCGTTCAAGTATTATAACATAGTTAGGTAGGGGTCTGAATCTTGCAATTGGTGAGTGAGTGTATGTGTGTGGGGGGGTGTCATTTCCTTTGAGAGGAGTGGCCTTTTTGGAGACTGTGAAGCCACATTAAAAGAGGTAAATTCCTCTTTGGCAGGTCTGATGATGTCAGTATCCCACAAATACAGCAGTGAAAATAAAACCACCAAATAAAGCATATAGCCTGTCATGTTAATGCATCCCTCTCTCTAGTATCATAACATAGTTAGGTAAGAGTTTGAATCCTGCAATGGCTGAGTGTGTGGAAGGGGGGTGTATGTATGTGTGTGTGTGATTCCCTTTGAAAGGAGTGGCCTTTTTAGAGACTGGGCAAACACATTAAAAGAAGTAAATTCCTCTTTGACAGGTCTGATGGTGTCAGTATCCCACAAATACAGCAGTGGAAATTAAAACTCCCAGTCAAGCATATAGCGCGTTGTGTTAATTTGTATCTCTCTAATATCATAACATAGTTAGGTAGGGGTTGGAATCCTGCAATTGTGAGTGTGTGTGGGGGGGAGTGTATGTGTGTCATTTCCATTAAGAAGAGTGGCCTTTTTGGAGACTGTGAAAACACATTAAAAGAGGTAAATTCCTCTTTCGCGTGTCTGATGATGTCAGTATCCCACAAATAGAGCAGTAGAAATAAAAACACCCAGTAAAGAATATAGCGCGTCGTGTTAATGCGTATCTCTGTAGTATCGTAACATAGCTAGGTAGGGGTTTGAATCCTATAATTGCTGAGTGTGTGTGGGGGGGTTGTATGTGTGTGATTCCCTTTGAGAGGAGTGGTCTTTTTGGAGACTGGCAAACACATTAAAAGAGGTAAATTCCTCTTTGCCAGGTCTGATTATGTCAGTATCCCACAAATACAGCAGTGGAAATAACTCCCAGTAAAGCATATAGCGCGTAGTGTTAATGCGTATTTCTCTAGTATAATAACATAGCTAGGTAGGGGTTTGAATCCTGCAATTGCTAAGTGTGTGTGTTTAACACTGTTGTTCAATGTGTTGTGGGTTTTGCTTTTACTACTGTCTGACATATCAGTAAAGCAACAGTATGTGCATTGCACACTTCAGGTATCTGTGTGGCAAATACACATATGTACATGTGACCTCAATTGGTAACTGTGTGGCAAAGACATATATGTACATGTGACCTCAACAATCACTTCATAGGTGTGAAGCCTGCTTTCAACACAAATACATCTGTTACCATTAACAGTTGGTGCTGCTGCTTCTCAGACCGTAGGTCACATATGTATGTATGTGACAAGTCCAGCCGCTGTAGTGATCTGTGCCCTAGGTCATCTGTGTCTCACACACACACACATGACAGTTTCTATAGAATAGTGTGAGTGAAGGTTTATGCCTGGGGTATATTTCAGACATGTTCAAACACAACACAGTCTGTCAATAATGGGCATTCATTATAGGTGTGCAACAACTCCGTGGATATGCATACAGACCCCTTATTGCTTATGTGATACAGTGAGGGACATCAGCATACCTTTGGGAATGTGAATATCAAAGGACAGATGACATCAGATGTAGCTGCATGTCCACATTGGTACCCCTGCTACATGTTGTGAGCTACTACCAATGTGGTACTGTCAGGATATTATGTATAGTAAATGTGGATGATTATGCTATAGTTGGTGCATAGCTTCACAGCATGGGATTGTCAACAAGTATCTGTCTGTATGATACCCTTGTAGAGGATGTGTCTAATCTGGAGAATGCATTGTAGGCCACTGTATGCATTACCAGATGTGTACGGACATATCCCTAGTGTGTCTGCTTGTACCTAGGATGGCCACATGCCAAACAGGAGTGGTCATGGGAATGTGTGGTGGACAATACCACTGGTAACTGATATAGTACAGTACTAGAAGGATTCAAATGCTACTGTGTATCCTACAGCTGTGTGCCAGTTGTCAAGACATCATCTAACAATTGGTTAAAAATCAGGCTGCTGAAGTTATGTACACTACCAGAATGCAAACCAGTGACCGATATTAACAGTATCACCCACAGCATAGTGTCATACCATGTCATGCACACATGTGTACCCAAGTTGTGACATATGTGTAGTAAAATGCATACTGGCCACCAATAGGAAATATGAAGTGTTAACACTTTGTAATACAGGGCATGTCACCCTTCCCATGTGTCCACCATGCACGTACATGCAGACAGTGCACCTCCACTATGTTCACAAATGTACACCTGCAAATTTGTACTGCACACTTCACACACGTAATGTACACTAACCAACACATGCTGCCAGTACCACACACATCAGCCAAGTGGCACATGGGCGGACAATCCATGTTTGGAATTAACACTGGTGTAAACAATACTACATTGATAATCATAGCTTTGATGCATCATGCCTGCTCAGATATACCTACAAGGATATCATTACACTTTACTGTTGACAACATGCTAACATTGCTACATTGCTATTAGGTCACCATGTGCATCAGCACCATGTTAGCCTGTTCCTGCATCAATGTCACAGATGACAGGAGGTGGCACAGTTTCATCATATGCACAGGGTGTGTTATTGGTTTGCCAGAGCCCGACAATGACCCATCCAATCGACATGTATGTGTGTGTGTGTGGGGGGGGGGTCAACAATACAGTATGGGTCAGTGTTGATGTAATGTGTGTGTGTATGTGTTAGCCCTAGGTGTTGGTTTTATGTGTGTGTGTCTGCATGCACAAAGTTCCCCCTTGTGGCTGCCAAATATGGGAGGAGTATGTAACAGCAGAATAGCTTATATGCCTGTGTGTTTGTGCCTCTGCCAGGCCTATGGAACACTCAGATGCATCTTTGCATGGAGTCAGGGATAGGTAGTTAAAAGTGAGGTACACCTTACACATAATAGAGACAGTAGGTGTAGACTTCAGTGAAGCAGTGCATTTGGATTAGAACTCCTTTCATGAAGTACAAGTGGTGTCTATTGTTATTATTGTCAGTATTCATTGTGTAATACCCCTCCTTTCTGACTAACGTCAGTACTTTTCTGAGGGATTCAGAGGGACACAGCTAAAATATGCTTCACAATCAGGGACATCCCTGGAAAGTTGTCACAGTTAGGAGATATGGCCTCTGCCCTACTCAGATATGCCAGTGTTTGTCCTGCTATGATACTGCGTGGGGGTTGTAAAGTGCCTCTGTAACATTATTTGCTGCTTGAATGGCTGCTTCTCACATCACACTCATGTAATGCAATTCCACAACGATTGCTGGTAAAGATCCACAGAACAAGCTTTGTGTTATGGCCTTCCTATACTTTCTTTACATTCACTCATTGTAATGCATGATGTATTTTTTTTAGCACTAAGTTATTGTATATCTGTTGTGCCTTAGTGGTACTTCATGCAGTCTAGTGTGTCCAAGGTCTGGGGTTCTAGACTGACAGAGGTATTTTATTTTGCTGCTGAGCAGAACAAGGGCCCTGACAGAGTGACTAAGGCACTTTTAAGCAGTTGTAAGTGGGTTTGCATGGGTTTGTGTGATGCTTAGCGATGCTTAGCTAAGCGCACACATATGCACACTCTCTCAAACCCGCTAACTACTGCTTAAAAGTGCTTACTCCCGCTAACCCCCATGCTAATTTATTTGAAAGAAAAGAAAATGGGGAGATAGGAAAGTGGTGAAAAAGGGGGCACAAAGAGGGAAAGACAGTAGGAAAAAAAGCTCGGTATGTGCAGGACGGTTGTAGGGAAGGTCCATAGCTGCCCATTTCTTTACCAGCAACAGCTGTGCATATGCAATACATTTGGAGTGAAATTTGAATCCTTCCACCCCTGGGAGAGGGGAGAGGACAACAAAGTATGTTATACTGCCAATTATAATTATCAGTTTACATGTCCAGCGGACAAGTATGCAAAATGGGCAGCTATGTATGGGGCATAATTTTTTTGTGGTTACAGATTGCCCTTTTTTTTCAGGTGAGAGTGGAAAGTGAGGTAGAGGAAGTAGGTATATTTGGGGAGGTAGGTTGGGGAGGTAAACAGACAAGACAAGCAAGACGCATGCAGGGGAGGTGTATGACACATTGGGTGGGTGAACACAATTGATGGGGATGGATGTTTGGAAATCGCAAGCCCATGAGCCCACAGATGGTAACAGTGGGACTGAGATTCCCACCCATAGGCAGTCACCACTGAATCTTCATAGACCTGAGGGTCGCTGTGCTGGGGGCTGCATAGGAGGGGCAGGCTCACCCATGAGTTGCGCCACTCTCGCCTCGCGCTGGCATAGGGGGTCAGCGACTAAATGCTGGATCTCCCTATGCACCACAACCTGAACCCTTTGGAGGGTGACAGGTGGCCCTTCTCCATCCACACTTGCAGGGGGGGGTGAGCCCCATGCCCTGCAGCCCTTCTCCCCAAGGTGGCACAGGACCAACGGAGGCGGGTAGCCCGGGCTGGGCACCAGACCTGCTGGTGCCAGGTGCAATCGCCAGCTGAGGAGGGACATGTGGGTCCGCTGGGACCGGCCTTCCCATACATTCTGTGATAAGGTGTGTTTAATTACAACATAGGCAACAGCATTCCAAATTAGTTGTAACAGCGTGCAGTAATATTCCCATTAACCCAACACACCAGGGTTACAGCGGTTGAACAGCAAGCATAACACATGCATATATTGAAAAACAGTGGACATTACAACAGCATTCTGGGATGATTGGTGGCAACTGGCCACCAAGATTGTGGTGTTTTAACAGGGGACATGCATCAAAGTAAATGCAGATTTTTATAGAACAATAGGACATATGTCCCAACAAATGTTTAGAGATTAGACATACCTATTGAGGTGTGGAATTGCATTGTTTATGCACATGGAGTAGGCTGTAAAAAGAAACCTCCATTAACATCTTATTAGTACTTTAACTCTACACTACATTCCTATTGACTGCAGGTGTATATCCCCTACATGTATTATTACACTAGGCAACATGGATTAGATTGTGTAATGGGTTTGGCTAGTTCATTATATACCTGACCTATATCTGACATAGTAACTGTCCAAGATGCAGATGTTACTGCTACATAGTTGTATTTTATTTTTATATTTATGTATCTACACATCTGGATGTGTTCATGTGACATTTTCACTTAATTTTCTACAGAACCCTACATTTCATGTAGCACACTTACATTTCTGGGGAACACCTTGACAAGCTACTTGTGTGCCAGATTTACCTATGCAAGACAGCCATTTAACAACTGTTGAGGACTGTTATATGCTTCACAGCTACTGGCACTTCCTTCATCCACTTTATAAGAGACTGCACAACTGTGGGTTGACAGCACTTAATACAACAGTACTATTTATTTAATGCAAGAGTACAACAACATTTCTAGGTAAGTGACACAGACACACTCCAAGTATTATACCTTTATTAATTACATTGAACACTCTTTTCTACAGGCTCTCTCCTTTATTTGATATTATAGTGCATACGGAAGACCTATTCAGGACATATTATACCTTTATTGATAGGTTACAACACTCTTTTTTCAGCTCACTCACTTATATTATATGACAGTACATGTAGAGATAGTATTCCAGACTTATTTTACCTTTATTACTGGGTTAGTACACTCTATTTCTGGCTCTCTGACTTATGTTATATAACAGTACATGCAGAGAATTTATTCAGGGCATTTTATAGCTGTATTATTGGGCTACAACACTTTTTTCATGCTCTCTCACATATATTATATAACAATACATGCAGAATAATTACTAACCTGCCTGGTGGCGCAGCCTTAGCAGCCTATCTGCATAGGCTTGCTGATTCATAACACAAACACCTGCAGCTGTGAAGTAAATGAAGGGATATTGAGACATACCTATCCATCATTTAGACTATATTAGCATGTCTTACATACTGCATTCCATGGCTACCTACTTAGTAGTGGGGCATCTTGCTTATGACGGGCCTCCTGTATCCATTGGTTCAGAAGGTCCTGCTTCTGTCTCTTCAGGTCTGCATGGTGGTGATGGACCTGCTCACCAGTCCGAGGGATGCCTGTGGCACTGGTGAGTTCATGAGCCAACCGGTTCCAAGCCTCTGCCTTATACTCCATCCCTTGGAACTGGCCCTGCATGAGTCGAGACTCATGACGATGGACTAGGAGCCAAACCATGTATTTTGACTCCCCGATGCCCCAGCATTGTGCTCTAAAGCGAGTACCCTCTCCAGCACCAGACATTCTAACTGCAGATGGGAGCTACAATCAGTTATGGCTAGTATTCCCGCCTATGGAGCTTAAATATGCTGCATTTCCCACACTTTTTTGTGATTGGCCTTTTTTGAAAATTCTCGGCTGACTGCAGACCTGCTTAGCAATGGTTAATCTAACATTTATAAGTATATATATGTTAACAGTGGATGTTTATCCTAAGCTGTCATGGCTTAGTGATTCAGTACTTTGATTATGGTGGACAGTGTTCTGGGTTAGAACCTTGCCATTGCTTTTTATTTTACTACTGTATAGACAGGTTAGGGGGTGTGGCTGTGTTTAAGCAACTTTGTTCTATGTTGCCCGACAGTGCACTGGTTGGTGCGGCGCGCACCTCCACGCAAACCGATTGTGCTGGGTAAAGCGCTATTTAGCTATAAGCAACTACATTGCGCTGGGTAAAGTGCTGCTTAACTATGGGCAACTATATTACGCTGGGCAAAGTGTTGCTTAACTGCGGACAATTATATGTCAGGTTCCTTTATAAATATACATTTTGTTCACTGATACATAGGCCATTTCAATGCTTTTTAGTAAA